>NC_057877.1:26656509-26958009 GCF_019740435.1 Gambusia affinis | reverse complement strand
TATTCTTCTCTGTTTTCAAAGTGCAATTCTTTCTTAAAGAAAATTATTTAGCATTTTATTTGCTATATGCAGCCTGTTTGAAATTCCCCTCCACTTCTAAGTAAACAAACATAAAAACAGCTTTACAGCTTTTTCTATAGAGCTTCAACAGCAGGATAAGCGTGTGTGTGAGATGTGTGTGTGTTTAGCGTAAAAACCCATCAGTCTGGCAGTAAGTGCCTCTGAGAGGGAAACAGCAACACCCTGGGAAATCACCAGCCAATACAGCAAAGGGGCGAGTAAATATTTTTTCCATGGGCTGAGCTGTAAATGTGTTGATAACTGCAGAATAATCAATGTTCCAGATTAAGATTCAACACAAGGAGATGATTAAATTAATCTTCAACACAGCTATGATGACAAATATCATCTTCTTATTTTTAGGACAAAATTAGGACAAAATATTGATTTATATGATAAACTAATAATTATTTGTACCTATTTGTGCTTATTTTAGTTTCATAATGCAGTCCATGGACGCTGGGGTTTGAAGTAAATGGGAACAAACACACAAGAATCACAGCAAACAGCAGTATTTAGATTTATTATTTTATCTAATGTGTACACTGCAAAAACACAAAACATTACCAAGTATTTATGGTGCCGTTTCCTGTCCAAATAAGACAAAACTAACATGTTAGTAGTTTTGAGTAAAATAAACACATATTAGTTTATTTTAAGTAAAAAACTCCTTTTTATTGATTTAAAAAGTACTAGTTCAATTAGCAAATAATTTCACTTATAAAAAGGAAAAATGTTTTGTTATAAGTGAAATAATCAGCCAACGGAACCAAACGGTACAATACTAGCGCGTTTCCATAAATATTAAGGAATATTTCACTTTAAAAAAATCTCTTATATCTTCCTGAATATTTTAGATATGCTCTAAAAAAATTCAATAAATTAAACCCAGTCTTCCACATTGCACTGCAAAACCACAAAATCTTATTTTTTATCTCGTGCAAACTTGAAATAAAGCAAAACTAACTTGCAAATATGTATTCAGCAAGACATAAGAACTTGTTTTGAGTCAATAAATTTTTTAATATTCATAGCATTTTTCTCATGTTATTAATGAATTAATCTCCCAGCTGAAGTGGCATTTCTCATCAATATTAAGGAATTATTTACTTAAAACAAGCTCATATATCTTTCTTAAACGTTATTTGTAAGTTAGTTTTGTTTTATTACAAGTATACAAAGATGTTTGGTAATACCAAAATACTTGGTAATATTTTGTGCTTTTACAGTGTAATTTTAGCAAATAGCTAAAAGGTTTTATCATGGCTTTGAGAGTTCAGGTCAGTTTATCCTCAGAGAAAATAAGAGTTTGGAAAAAGATGCTGCATGTGAAATGCGGCATCATAAACTCAAACAATTAAAGCTGAAATTCTGGAGAGTTTTCTATACAGTCTACCAAAAGATGTTGTTACAGATAACTGAGAAAAAAGGTTTGGATAAAAAAGATTTGGATTGGTGAGTCTCATTTAATAGTGAGCGCATACACTGTAAAACAAAACATCTTGCTCAACCAAAGAATTTAAGTGAGCAGAACCTAATTCTCACCAATTTGTTTGTACTGATTTTAAACCAGCGGTGTGAACGTCTAGATTATAGAAATGCTGGATAAGTTAATATTTTCTGTCAGTTTGAGCAAAGAAACAAATACAACAAAGAAACCAGGAACCGTTTCAATTAAATAGTTTTCTTTTCATATAAGTAGTTTCAAGTTAGAAGCTACATGTTAAATGATTTAATTTAAGTTATGTCCATTAAATTACCAAGACATTTATTGTCATAAGTGAAATAATCTGAAAATAGAACCAGTCCTTTTTCACCAATATTAAAGAATTAATTATCTAAAACCAACTCCTACATTTAGCTAAAAAGTTACTTATAAGTTAGTAAACAATAAGTAAAATATAGTAAAAGTTTTACAATATTTTAGTTATTGTAAAAACTAAAATATTTACAATAGAAATTAGATCAAAAAATACTTGGTAGAACTTTGTGTTTTTGCAGTGTAGGAATTAAATTAGGGAGCAAAACATCTATGTTCCTGTTAAATAATTAAAATAAGAAGTATTTAACATAAGTATTTATAATGTTCATGTAATGTAATAAGTACTTATAACTGATGTTATAAATAAATGTATTAATAAACTGATTAAATGCAACATTTATTAAAATTATTAATAGATTTTTATTAATGTTTTTAATTAATTTATTTCTAATAAATTAATACAAAAATAATGTGTAAAGCACTTTACTATGTAGAGAAATCTCAAACTGCTCCAGTAGAAGTTAAATTTTTCTACATTTGTCAAATATATTTTATAAAAAAGCATCAGAAATGATTTTAAATGCTTTTCTGAATGAGACCAGATATGAATCTCATTTAAGTCACACAGACTTTATCTGTAATTTTGTGTTTCAGTGCAGACTGTAAGCATGAAGACTGCTTAGCTAAACGATAGCTTCGCCATGGCAACACCATGTCTCATTTCCATGGCAACGCCATCAGAAATCTCAACCACATCGTGATTCAGCTTCAGTTTGAAACCAACCAGCTGACTCAACCTCCTTCGTATTTTAAGAAAGAAATTCCAGATTTTCTTATTTCCCATAAACTCAAAACAATTTATCTAAATTCCCAAAACATCTGAGTTTCACTAAACATACCATGAAGGCAAATTGGGACGACAGCAGACAGAAAACAAAAGAAGTGTATTTCTACAAAGAAAAAACAAACTCTGAGACTAATCAGAAAATATTTTTGGAAATTTCTAACCTCCAAAAGTCAAAAATGTGCGAGAAGCTGAGAAATTTTTAATTTTTAGAAACTTTCTGGGAATAAATAAGACATTTCAGAGCTTCAAAAGTTTAAAATTTGTGAGGAAAAACTTAATATAAGAAATTTTCTAGAAAAAAAAAGGACGTTTTTGAGCTCCAAAAGTTGAAAACGTGCCAAAATCAACTCAAAACATTTAAAATTGAGCTCAGAAGTTTTCTAGAAATTTTTTGGGGGGAATTTGTGAGTTAAGAAGTAAAAAACTTGGTAGAAAAACCTCAGAAATTTTTTTATATTATTATTTTTTTTCTCTCCCCACCAGGGGGTCTTTTTGTGGGCTCTAGTGTCCCTTATAGGACAGCAGGCTGACAGGAAAGGGGAAGACATGCGGCAAATGTCGCTGGGTCCGGGAATCGAACCCGCGACGGCCGCGTCGAGGACTGAAGGCCTCCAAACGTGGGCCGCGCCGTCTCCTACGCCACCACAGCACGCCCAGAAAAACCTCAGAATTTTTGAGAAAAATAACAGACGTTTTCTAGGAAAATCAGAAATCTATGGGCTCCTAAAGGCAATAATGTGCAAGAGAAAAACGCACAAATTTTAAGAATATTCTCAGAAATTTTCCAGAAATAACGGAAATTTCTGAGCTCCAAAAGTCAAAAATGTTTTAACTTTTTTAACTTTTGACTTTATGAGCTCAGAAAATCTTCAAACCTTTTCTATAAAATATGAGAAATGAACCTTAAAATTTCAAAGTTTTTTAGCCTAAATTTACTCCCTTTATTTTTTGTAGCTAAATTTCAACTTTTCGAAATTGAAATTTCTCTTTCCACAGTTTCTGCGATTAATCTCCCTAAAATATTTGACTTTTGGAGCTCAAAAATGTTCATGTTTCTTTCCAGAAATTACGTAAAATTAATCTTAAGGATTTCTGAGTTTTATTCTATGAAATTTTCAACTTTTGGAGCTCGGAAACTTTCAAGTTCTTTCTACAAAATTCTTTGGATTAATCTCAAACTTTTATGGCATAAATTTGCAGCTTTTTCTTCTTTTATTTTTATTTTTTTATCTATAATGACCCTGACATCCATCACACACACACCCCTCACTGCTGTGCCACTTTACCTGACTGGAATTGATACAATCTGTGAAGGCGCTCCTCCTGGAGAAGAAGGTGAGGAGCTGCTGCCAGCGAGACGAGGAGGTGGAGGGAGAGGAGGAGGCCGGAGACGAGGTGGACGGAGACGAAGTGTGTGGAGGCGCCAGCTCCTCCGAAGAGCCTCGCTTTGGTCCCAACTTTTGCTTGATGCCTAGCCCCGCCCCTTGACCTCCAGATGCCCCGCCCACTCTGGAGCTGCGGGGGTACAGGGTGTTGTTGCCAAAAATGTAGTTCATAGTTTCAGCTGTTTGACTTAATTTTATCTCCTTTCCATCTTTTCATCCCAGAAAGAATCTGCAGTCAGATTTCTATTTTTTTAAAAAATCTTTTTTTTTCCTGTTTTTTTGGGAAAATTCTCAGTTTTTCTCATCAGATTTGAAGAAACGAGGCGGACATTTGTCCACCTGGTCGCCTGCTGTTGTCGTTCATGAATGTTTCCATCATCCCAGGTGAAAACGTCCAGAATCCACTTCCCTGAGCGTCCAGATTCCCGTCTCTCCTGCTTCCTCTTTGCCCCTCGTCAGAGGAAAAAACAGAGTGAGGGGGAACGAGCGGCAGGATATGAGGATTGATTATTTAGGGGAGTTCACTCTGCTCTCCTCTCCGTCTTCCCTCCCTCCTTCTCTGCGAGTCCAAGATGACCAGTCAATCTCCCCCTGTCACTGTGGCTTTTCCCATTAAATATAGGAGGAAGCAGGGAGGGTGTGATGGGTGGCTGGAACGAGGGAGGTGGAGAGAAACATTCGAGGATGAGAGCATCTGAAGTAGGTGGCTGGCACCAGGAATCATTGTCCAACTCTTCTGCTTCTCCTTCTCTCCCTCTTACATCTCCGCTGTTCCTCCAAGTCTTCCTTCTTGTCCGCTTCACTCTGCATATTTCTCTCGTTTCTTTCAGCAGCCTCTAACTGACCTGTGTTTGCTTTCTCTCTCTTGTCTTTCAGCAAATTGTCTTTTACTGTCTTTTATTTCAGCTGCAACCCGATGCTGTCCTCTCCCTTACTGTCAGATATTATTACCGCTGGAAGCCCCGCCCCCCTACGATCCAGTCAGCCAATCATGTGTCACCACCCTGCGTATTTTACTCCAAACATTTTCTAATCCTGTTGAGTTCAACGGAAAGCAGAGAACGATTTATTGCACAAAGCAAACTTCCTCCACTGAAACTGCAAAAGAGTGGAAGTGAAGATGTATGGCAATAGATTTGGTGTTTCAGCGTGTGTGTGTGTGTGTGTGTGTGTGTGTGTGTGCATAATTGTGGAAGAGATAGAGATCTTCTCCTAAGGCTGTTTTTCAGAGACTGCAGCACCCAGCTCTCCCACACACTCCTCTCTCTGTCAAACAAGAGCGTACATAAACTAGTAAACAAAACGACTAGAAAACAGCGAAATGTAAAATATAAAAATAATAATAATAATCAATAATACATGTCAAAATAATAATCCCAAACTCATGCGCTAACATTTAAAAACACGGCTGCATTTGCCTCCCGGTGGATTAGCCGCAGGTGGGGCAGGACCCCCCACCCCCACTTGTCACAGCTTCTCCCCGCGTCTCCGTGGGAACCGTTGCCACGGCAACAGCTTTGCAGAGGCCCGAAAATACACCTGGCACACGCAGCCTGACTACTGTGTTGTTTCCTCGCATTGGGATGGATGGGATTTTTCCACACTTTCCATTAGACTTCAGATCCGAGTCGGGCTGAGGAGGAAAGATTTCTGCAGATCCTCCAGAACTCAACGGGTTTTTAAAACGCAGGTCGCCGCGTTTTGTCAGGGGAGGTCGGCTGAACTTACATCTAAAGTCACTCTTATTGAAGGAGCATCAGAGAGTCGATGTCAACATCTGTCAACCGTTCAGACTAACAGATAATTTGGGACAAATAGGAAAAACAGCAACATGAAATGTTTTATTGTCAGAGGGAATGAAAAATGTTTTTATGGATGTAAATGAACGGGCAATGATTCAAGTCTATGTTGTTGTTTGGACTTTTTTTTTCATAACAATGTCTGAGGCTAATCTTAGAATTTCTCTTTTTTTCTTGCCAATTTTTTTTACTTCTGGAGCTCAGAAATTTTCACATTTTTCTTGAAAATTTCAGAGATTAATCTCAAAATATAAACTTTTTTTTTTGTTGCAAATTTTCAACTTTTGTAGCTCATAAATTTCCACATTTTTTCTATAAATTTTCTGAGGTCAATTTCAGAATTTTTCTTGTAAACTTCTCTTGGAGCTCATCAATTTCCAGGTTTTTCCTAGAAGATATCTCAGGTTTCCTTTGTGAATTTATGGCTTTGGAGATCAGAAATTGTCCAGTTTTTTTCTTGCAAATTTTCAAGATTAATCTAAAAACTTAAAAACAAAAATTCTCACAAATATTTGATTTCTGGAGTTTAAAAATGTCCAAGATGACTTTTGGATCTCAGACATTTAAAAGCTATTTCTTGCAAATTTCTAAAATTAGCGAAGAAATTTCATAATTTTTTTTTTCTTGCAAATTTTTTACTTCTGGAATTCAACAATTTCAAAGTTATTTCTTGCAAATTTCTGAGATTAATAACAAAATTTGTGAGATTTTAGTGGCAATTTACTCCTTTCTTTCTATCTAAAAATGACCCTAGTAAGTCGCTTTTAAATGTAATGACTATTCGTACCTTTGGGTTTTGGACAGTCTACCTGAATTTAAAACAAACTTACCATAAAATATTGACTGAGAACATTTCCCTCATGCTATGTTATGACTACAGGCTGCGGTTCACAGCAGTCAGCTGCTGTTCAGAGGGCCGGTGGTTCGATGCCTTGCTTCTCTGATCCCTTTTAAAATCTAAAGCTCTTTTCCAGTGTTCGTCTCGTTGATATAGATACTCACTCAAAGAAAGCAGTTTCAACAGGTCTATAACTGCATTACGAAGGCAGAATATGAATCCATTAACCAGCAGCTTTGTCTCTCTTTCCCATCAGTACCCTGCAGTCTTTCTGATAGCAATTATTAATTATATATTAGTCTTTGAAGATTGTGTTTAGGGGAGTGACTGCAATTTAAGCCAGTGAAAAAATTCACTTTAAGAAACTTTTTGTAATTATTAGTGTGCTTTTTGTGTTGTAGTTGTTTTTGGATTTGCCTTTTAGTGCATCATAAAACCTTGTTCCTGTTGGATTACACCAACCTTTAAATCATTTCAATATTCTGCTGTTAAGATATTTTCAGAACCGAACTTTGATCCAACTTTTTCAATCCAAAAATCTGGACTCCTCTCTTAGCCACCATTTCAGTAGCAGCGTTTCCATTACAAATGTGCACAAAACGTCTCCAATATTCTGCTAATGTCAGAAAAAAACACATTCAGTCGTGGTGTTTCATTTAAATAAGAAACACAATCACAATCAAACGTGAATGAGTTTTTTCAAGTAATAAGCCATTAAAAAAACAATGCACCATCATCCTCCAACTACTTCCTGTTTTTTTCTTCTTCACAGTTTCTACCAGTAGCAACATTTGCTGTTGATTATGTGAATCCTGTGATGCGAAAAAAGTGTTTTGATTGCTGTTTTCGGAAATGTTAGGGATAAAATGGTTTATCAGGGGTGGGGAACATGAGGAGAGGAAACAGAAATCCTGGGTAAACAATCTTTTCCTACTTCAAAATAAGAGCATGAATCAAAATTACAACACACATGTTGAATTTCTAATGATAATCTGAAAAACAAACAAAATTAGCACTTTAGAATTTATTCATAAAATTTAACATTTTCAAAGTTGGCAAAATGCTAAACAAAGAATTAGCGCATTAGGAATTAGCTTCAGTTTTACCACTGCAAGCATTTGTTTGTTTTTGATTTCAGAAACAAAGAAATAAACTTGCTACAAGGTAATTTATTACAACACAATAAATATGTACAAACCTTGATGTTTTTGATGGAAAAAATAATAATATGATTTCTTGGGTACTGAGGGAGTTTCCAACTAAAGCTTGTTTACTTAAACCAAAGTGTCACGTTTTCTAAGAATACAATAAATTTCTGACTGAATGCAGATCTTGAGCCTTTAAATCCACAAACCACTTGGTAACATCTCTATGATTATAAGTTCACCCAAATTACAGATAAAATGAACACAAAACGCTACAACGGGTAAAAAAAAAATAAGGGTATCATAAAGTAATATTTTATAGATTGTGAAGAAGTGTGGTCAAAAATAAGAATAAGAGGTAAACACAAACTGAACCACTTTGTCACAAGTTATCAATTAATCTATAAACACTTTATTAGTCGTTAATAATTCTTTATTATTCATTCATTAAGAGTGAAAATGAGACTGAAAAGTTACATTTACAAATGCTTATTGTGCTTAAAAGACAATACAAAATGTTTAGTACAACAAACTCTAGATTAAAATATATATGTGAACAAAATTGTTTCACTATTTGAAAAGAAACCAGTAGATTTTGTCTCCTTCTCAGCCTTAATTAATGCACAATAATCAATTATTAATGATTCGTAAAGAGTTCTGAGATTACTTAATAACATATGTATGAACTATTTATTATCCAGTAAAGGAATATCTACTTTTATTTGTTACCTCTCAATTTACAGATACAAAAACTGATTTTATTATGATATCATTGCAGCCAGTGAATTATATAACTTGCCTGCGGCTAACATGGCTCAGCTAGCTGAGGCTAGCTGAGTTCAGTGGCACACTGACCGTATCTCAACCCTTAATGCACCTCTCTCCCTCATGCACTTCTTTTTCTTGTCTCCCTTAAGTCAAATGTCAGCCAGTGAATGCCAACTCTATCAATATTTCAGAAGCAATTAAATAAAGCACACATCATAAATGTTTAATGTTACACTGCTGAGAAAGCCAAATTTTCTCTTCTATCATTACAGGTACAGGATCCCAGTGGTGGCCTGTGACGCAAAAACTGTTTACTTGTTAAGCAAACTGTAAGTTTGGACTCGCACTCACAACCATTTTAGCTACATTCAGCAGGTAAAGTAACTACACACCACCATGTTCAATATCTAGCATGTACATGTAAATATATAACAGTGGTGGTCAAACAAAACCTCAACAGATGGAATAAATACAGTTTTCAGCGTCAATAAGCCGATCCCGGTGCTTTCAGAAGCACTGAGTGAGAGACTCTTTCCTTTAGCATTCCTAATCATTTTGGCTCCTCCCCAGCCCTTCCATTAGACCGCTTTCACATTCTGGTAAGACCGATTCTGCAAAGCTACGTCAAGCTCTCATAGTAAATAGCAAACACAGAGAGGAATACACCAGAGCCTTTGTAAAGCAAGAGCAAAGAGATAACGTCAGGGCAGAACTACTGCTAACTAGAAGGAATGAACTTAATATAACTTATATGTATACCGTGCCTTAGAAACGTGTTTATACACGTTAAACTGATCCAAACTGTGCCACATTGCAACCACAAACTTAAAACTGCAAGATTTAATTATTCGAGGAGAGAAGATTGATCCAAGATATCAACAATATCGATACCAAGTCATTATTGGTATCATATCAAGACTTTAGTTTCACATTTCCTTGACAAATTCTACTGTTTTTGTGTTGTAGTTTCTCAACTCAACCTCAAAAAAACGTTGAGATATCATTTGATTTTCTCTCAAATTAGAATTATCTGCACTTAGTTTATTTAGGAAAAACTGCACACAAATTAACACACGTTACTTTGTTTCTGTTTATCCTGTTAATAACAATAACGATAATAATAATTCAATTCAGTTTATTTATATAATTCCAATTTACAACACGCCGTCTCAAAGCAATTGACATAAAGATAAATAAAACCCAATCATTCACAATTTCCAGTTAATTCTAGTTTTCAAACAATGCAGTCAAATTCAGCTTATTATTCAAATTGGATCAAAAATCCAATTTCCAAAGAAATGAAGCAGATAACATTGATAGTTCATTACCACACTAGGAGACATAGCAAACATGGCTAGATAAGCCATCTTGGTGAAATCTACTCACTCACTCTGTGGTTACCTAGCAACCACTTGTTGAGTAACAGAAGTTTCAGATTTCACCACTGCTTGAAAACGGCATGGAGTGAAAACTGGATAAAACAGAAAAGGTGACGCCAACTGCAGTCTGGCAGTATTTCAGATATTTAAATCAAAATACGAACCGATAGTCATCGATATCGACTGGTATGAATCATTTATATTGTGATACGTTTTTCAGCCATATTGTCCAGCTCAACAGGTAACATGACATAAAAAAAGTTAAAAGCAGGCAAGAAATTTTAAAAGCAACTAAAACTCCAAATATCTTTGGTCATTTTAAAGCTCGGGACCAGAGGAGGACACAGAATCCAAAGAATTGTACTCAAGTAGAAGTAAAAAGTAGCCGTCCAAAAAATTACTCAAATTATCCATCAATTAATATTAAAAAATTATGTCATCAGATGGACCAAAAAATAAAGTTAAGTGGAAATTTTGGTATTTTTAAGGATCGAAATTACAATAATTCCTATAAGTAACAAAAAAAATAAATAAATAAATAAAATGTTTCCAAACCAGATTCTTTAGATAAAAAAAAAAAAAAAAACAACTTATAAAACTTTAACAAAAACTGCTGGTGTGTGTCTGTCTGGTGAATTTTTGGTTAAAACATTTTTTTCATTCAGTGAGTAAAAAAAAATCCATAAATATTACTCAAGTAAGAGTAGAAATACTTTATAATAAAAATACTCCATCAGTAAATTTCTTAAATGTAAATGTAACTAATTACTACCCAACTCTGTCTGTACGCAGCAACAAAAGGTTTTAAAATTGATAATCAGAATTTATTAGCACTAGATATGGAAAATTACTGAAGTTTGTTTCATAATTCACTGGAAATCTATGTGGCACAATGTTGCGTATTACTCAAGTACACAACATCGTACTTGTCATTTGACATTGCACAAATGACATTTGCAATGTCATCCCTCAGATATCAATATAACCTAATTGGTAAAAAGTAATGAGAGTGAGTCAGAGAGTGATTATTTTTAAAAGTTTTAAATCAGATGACCTATTGTGTAAATCTCCTTTGCTCTCAGTTTCAGTCAGTGGGAGGAAAAGCAGATCATTTGGGGAGTGGAGAATCATTTGATTGGCAGAATGATTAACTCTAGACAGACTCTGCATCAGTCCGCCTGTAATTCTCCCTTCGTCTTTCGCCACTCCCTTGCTCACTGGTCCATTACTTCCTTCCTAATTATCCGCATTATCTTAATGACTAAATGCCACTAAGGTTTCCGAGTGAACATACTGCTATATGTGTGGCATGGGAAGAAAACAAATCAGACTTTACAGTTCTGCAGCATTCCACCTCTGCAGAATAAGCAGTAAATTTAAGCAGGGAGTTATTTAAAAGATTGGTTTGGCTGCTTGCTTTGAAGGCACGAATCAGGCTGACGTATCGGAGAGGCGGACAGGAAGTCGGTAAACTCTACGCAGGTCGACACGGTGAATCAGGGCGCATCCAAACATGCATCTTCAGTGACCACTTCTGATCGGATCAGGATAGTGAAAACGCAGCAGAAAAAAGTTAAACAAGTTTAATTTCTTGGATTCATATCTTAGTACACTTGACTTAAGACAAAACTAACTTACAGCAAGACATAGGGGCTTGCTTTAAGAAAATAGTTCATTAATATTGATAATAAAAAACACTAGTTCCACTGGCAGATTATTCCACTTATAACATGTAAAAATATACCCAATATTTATCGATTATTGGCTCAAAACAAGCTCCTGTGTCTTACTAAAGAGTTACTTGTAAGTTAGTTTTGTCTTATTTCAAGTAAACAAAGATATTTTCACAAGAAATTAGATACAAAATACTTAAGATTCTGCCATTTTGCAGTGCAGTGTGGAAGATTGGGCTCAATATATTCAATTCAGGTTTTGTAGAGCAAATGCAAAATATTCAGCAACATATATTAGTTTGTTTAGAGTCAATAATTTCTAATATCGATGGAAAAAATGGCCTATTATTTCACTTATAACAAGACATTTTTCCGTGTTATAAGTGAAATAATCTGCCAGTGGAAGTAGAACTTGGTTGCTAGGTGACGGAATGGGCTTGACTGGGGTTGCTAGGTAACAACGCAGGGGGAGTCTTTTTTTTGAAATAAGTGAAACAATCAACCAGTTAAACTATACTTTTTTTTGTCAATGATAAGGGAATTATTTTCTTACATGTTGCTAAAAAGGCAAGTTTGTCTCATTTCAAGTCTCCTAAGATATTTTTACTAGAAACTCAACAAAATCTTACTTTGCAACGCAAACTAACGGTTCTGGTGTATGTTCTTTGTTTTTTGGGTTTTTTTTGCCTAAAGATAATCTCATTTGTGTTCTCGTATTGCCTCAGTATCAACACGTCTGTAATAATCGAAGGAGAACCAGACACTACCAATAATATCATTCAGTACCATTTACAGCCTGGAAACGGTGACATATGTTTAGAATAAACTGCAATTTCCCATCCTGCAATGCAATCATGTGTGCCCATCCATTGTAATGTGCAGAGACACGTTACGCCCTCATTCCCACACTTCACTGCAAGATTCATACCAGCTGTCAGAAGCAGAAATATGTGTGGATCGGCCAAAACATTGGAGACAAACAATTTATAAAAACTGCCAGGCCGTATTTAAAAGACTGGTTTTAAATAACCAATCTGTAGTAAAAGTACTACTACAGTGTAGTTTCATACACTGTAAATATTAAAAATAATTAATAAAACAAGCAAGGGACTTCCTATTACAGTAGGCATTTACTGTCATTTATCATGAGAAATTACTTTTATGAATTGTGATTATTGTTTTTCACAATAAATTCCGATTAATAAAGATTTAAGCCTGCCAAAACTGTCTTTATAGTCTGATTTTATTATTTGCTATTAAATCTGTTTGGTTTTGAGAATTAATTCAGTCACCATCTGTAGTTTGTCCTCTGCTGCCTCCTGCAGGTTACAAACTGTAACTGCAACTAAAGCGAGTAAAAGAAGTAAAATATGTTCTCAGTTCCAACTGTAATATTTTAAAGCTTTTAGGTATGAAATGAGATTATTAACTACACACATAAATATCACATCAGTACTGCCACTGACAACATTCACATGCACTCTCTACTGGATCACTGAAATAGTGTTTTTAGAACAAATGTTAACAAAACTGAATCATCCAGACCTTAAAATGTACATGCAGAAATACAATATACTTTTAAGAGACACATGTACCACTTTTAAATGCCAACAGGGGTGAACATATTGCTTGAATATATATTTTTTTTTTTGTCGTATTGTAAAAATAACATAAATGTACGACGGCGCAATGGGGCCACTGTTTATAGAAAATAATGAAGGAATAAATTTGTGCCAAAAACGTTTGAGTTCAACCTCAAAAGTATTCTAGAAAAAACAAGGACATGTCTGTAATTTAAGATAAAAAAGAAAAATATGGACATTTCTGAGTTCCAGAAGTTGAAAATTTGTGAGAAAAAAACTCAGAAATCTTTAGATTAATGCCAGAAAACAAGAAAGTTTCTGAGTTTGAAAAGTCAAAAACTTGCTAGAAAAATATAAAAAATTCTGAGATAAATCTCTGAAATTTTCTAGGCCAAACATGGAGGTTTCTGACTTTCAAAAGTCCAAAACTTTCAACTTTTGAAATTCAACATTAGCTCTCAGAAATTTTCCTCTTTTTTTATTTCTGACATTCATCGTAAAATCTGAGTTTTTGTGCTGGCATTTTGCTCCTTTAAAAAAAATCTGTATATACATTGACCCCAATATGTATAAATGGCAATATTTTCTCTATATGATTAAGTTTTACATTTTCAAGAGACTCCAGTGCACTGATGTCTCCTTCTTCTAAAATTATAAACATTCTGCAGTCATTTTTCTCTCATGTCTGATTCCTTCTGCTAATAAAAACACTGGGACTGTTGTAATTATTTCTGTGTGGTGTATTATGTTTAACAACATCACTGACTCTAGCAATGAAATGAACTAATTATAACATGGGTGCTGAAAATATAATTTCATGCTCATTACTGTGAACCAACCAGGCATGCATGACGTTTGAGGCCATGAATACATGCAATGGCCACAAAGCAAAGATTACCTGATAGTAGGAGTGGCTTTGTGGATACAGGGAGGAGAAAGGCGGGGCTGGAACTTCATTCAGCCTCTCGCCTTCTGAGGGAGGCCACTCCTCATCATCAAATGGTGCCTCAGGCGATTCTACCTACGGTGTACAGACACAGCCCAACAGTTTGTCGGAAGAAACACTCAAAAGTTGGGGTATGTGACTCTAATTCAAAACATGTTTGTTAAAAAATCTGAAGAAATGAACCATTGCTGACCAAAATCAACCAATCAGAGCCAGGAGGAGGGTCTTAGCGCTGTCAATCATGGCTCTCCCTGTCATTAGAACCTGCCATGAATGCTAAGGCTAGTTAGCATGGCCACCAATGACAACGGATAAAAGGTTTTCCTGTAACGGGAAGTTGTTTTTCTGCCATTATCTTATTTATCAGCATGTTCACGAGGATGATTGACATCGCTAAGTCCCTCCTCTTGGCTGTGATTGGGTTGTTTTGGTTGGGAGCAGAGCAAGAGTAGCTCAGGGAAGAGGTGGAGGAAATGTATTTTTTTTAACTGATTTTGTCTCATTTTGTGACGACAGCGGCAGTTTTAACATACATGTAAAAAACATTTAAAATTTTAACAAAACTTATATACTGCAGCTTTAACAACTGAGCTGCATTGACATTTATGATAATTATATTATCACTAAAATTACAGATGATAACATTGATGTTCCCAACTGAAAACATATTAAAGTACAAAATAAATTGGGATCCTGTGGGATTTCTGTTAATGTGAAAATTAATCATCTACGTCTGACGGGACATTCAGCTGTATTTCAGTTTATTAATAATAATAATAATAATAATAATAAAGAAATGCTTTGGGATGTTAAGAGAAAACTGACAAAAGTAGATTTTGAAAAGTTTCTGTGCTCAAGATGAAGCGGAAAACTGTTTTCTGTTCTCACAAATGAAAAATGTAACATGGTTAGAAGTTATGGATGAACAGAAGCGAGTCAATTTGATAAAAATTCAAAACTCTGTACAGGTATTTGGGGTCTGTGTGAATGAAATGAGCATTACTTCGACTTTTAGATTTCTGCCATGAAATGAGCATCGGAGTCTCCCAAACTGGTAAAATAAATCTAATTCAAATTCAAGAGGCTGTATTTGTTTGGGGTTTTTTGTAATTTATCAACTAAACTTACCAGATTTCTATGTTTTTTTGGACACCACAGATTTTTCACATGGCCCTACTTGCAGTTTTTGGAAACGGGGTTATGCGGAGCGTGACTATGTGAGTGAATGTTTGGGAGTAGAGACAGAGAAAGGAACATTTACATGGCGAGGACAAGATGGCTGGTCCATCTGTCATACAAAATGAAGCCAGATCCAGCACCTGTGGTCACACACACTCAAATAAACACACACCATCTGGGAAGAAGTTCTCAAAATAAACCCAAAATCCCAGCAGCAAACACACACGCTGACCGCAGACGGAGGAGCTCTCCTCGCACATTTTATCCAGACAGACAGGTGATAAGTCTGCAGAAAACATTGATGATAATGGAGATAATGATGCTGTGAAGTCATAAAGGTCAAATTATCCTAAATGTCCCCAAAGTACATAACTTCAAAATTTAAAAGTAAAACATATTTGTTGTGACTTTGGAGTGAGTGGTGTCTAGTCACAAGGTGGAGCTGCACAACAACTTTCCCTGCAACAACGAATCTCTTCGGCTTTGGCTAAAGGTTTCCACCTGGTTAACCTTTGAACTGCCGGTTCTGAAATTTTATTAGTGCAAAGACGGAAACACATTCGGCTCTGTTATGTACCTAAACAAACAAATACAGACGTGTTTCAACCAAACATAGAGACAGATTTCATAAAATTAAACCCACCACACATGCCAGAACATTAAAAAAGAAGAGGGAGAACATTATGATCTGATGAAAATGAAGCCAAAGACAAAGAAATTAAACATGTTATTCGTACCAACTTGACAGCAAGTCATTATTTTAATGTTAATTTAACCTCACCAGTTGTTAAAAAATCAATCACTGTTGCAGCGATGCAGAAATAAATGCAAGTCAGAGAGAAAAAGAGATGCAGTGTTAATTCTGATGCAGATGTGTTAAAATCTACCAAAACAAAGAGGATTTAAGAAGACAATGACAATGAAACAAAGGATTTTATAACTGAAAAATGGGGCAGGAGCCTCAGCACAGATGTGCAGAAGTATTCTCCGGATAGAAAGACAAAGTTTCTGCCTGAAGGTGAAATCGGACAACCTGGGCTCCAGACTTTGTCCACTATGTTTGAAGTAATTTGAAAGTCACGTCTTTAAAGATGCAGTGTGCAACTTTTATAAAAGATATTGTTTTGTCTTTTTAAACCAGACTATCAGGTTTTCATAATGGTAGTCCGCTAGACTCGGTTCAATTGGGGACCAAAATTGCAACATCTGTTACATTTTCAGTTTCATCAGTTTGAAAATTTAAACTAATTGAAAATCCAGTTCCCCTCCTTGCCTGTGGGGGCGCTGTACCAAGAACTACTGAAGGAAACGACACAAAAACTTTTAAAACTTCCTTCTTCACGAAATGTAAACAAAAATGGAGTGGCGTCAGATTTTAGGGGTATATCTTTTTTTAATTTTAGCAATAGACTACGAGCCATTGCTCCTTGCAGCACTAGACTCTTGCCTTTGTTTTGGTAGTATTTACCCAGAATGCCCTGTGCTGTAGTCCACTTCCTGCTATCGGAGCAGTCTCTGTGCCAATTGGCGTTTACATATGCATTCGAACTGCACCAGAGCTCATGTCAAGTAAACCAAAATCTCGGTTTTAGGCGGACCAGAGTTCAATTACGCATTCACACTTCCACAAACTAACTGGACTTTCTAAACAAACGGACCAAACAGGATTGGTGTGATTGCAGCTTTGGTGTCCACAGAGAGCAACAAATGAAAAAATAACATTCAAGAGACTAATCTTTGACACCGACTGAACATAACTACTAAAGTCGCACAGGGCGCCACATCGAGTTACCTGAGCAGGTGCGATGTGTGTATGAGTGACGTATCCGTGGACATGTTGGATCTGGGAAAGCTGCCGCTCCGCCACCTGCACCAGCTCCGCCCCACGCAGGTCACCGTGGTGACCGAGGGAACCGTCCCTCCCCAGGGATCGGTCCCGTTCTCGCTCCATGCTTCCGATGCCGCCTCCATCTCGCCTCCAAGTCCCTCTCTCCCTGCCTAGCGTCCCTCCCTGCCTCCCCAGTGTTCCTCCACTTCTTCCTAGTGTCCCTCCATCCCTTCCAAGTGTCCCTCCATCCCTCCCCAGGGTCCCTCCATCCCTCCCCAGGGTCCCTCCATCCGTTATCTCTCCGGCTATTCCCATTGGATGCTGATGGCAGGTGTGATGGTGGAGTCTTGGGGCACCTGGTGAAGCCCCTTCCTCTTCTTGATATCGATACTTCTACAGCGATGGAGGGGTTAAAAGGTGGGAAAGTAAAAAAGAAAACCCAGGAAAGGGAAAGGCAAAACATGGTTCAGGGAATGAAACACAAAGGAAGGAAAAGACAGAAAAACAGATGTTAGTAATTAGAAGTAAATCATTTAGATTCAAGATTTAGAAGAGTAAAAAAAGAATAGAGCGTCACCCTTAAAGGGGCAGTACTATGTATTTTCCAGACATATATTTCCATTTCATACCACAATCAAGTAACTACTTTACTTTTAGTTGTTGTCTATATCAAATATGTCTTCCTAATTTAGCTCCTTGAAATTGGGTCTCTGCCTCTTTACAAACTCTGAGAAGTAGCTCCTGTAATGAGCTCAGCAGTTCCACCAGGTGTTTGCCAATTGCTGCTGGCTAGTCTGAAGGAGCTGCATCTCGAAGGCGGAGCTAGGTTCACCCAGGCGTTTTGCACCGCTCAGTGGTTGCCATCCAGATTAAAGGGGCAGCATTATGTGTTTTCCAGGCACATAGTGCTGTTTTATCATGTAACTATTTAACTTTAGTTTTTATAAAAATGTTATAAATATAAAATATTAGTCTGAAGGAGCTGAGTGGGGGAAACGTAAGCTCAGAGGAGCTGCGCCTCGAAGGAGGGGCTAGGGCCGTCCAGGTGTTTTGCACAGCTGAATGGTTGCCATGGAGACTAAAGGATTTCTCAAAAATGTACTAAAGAACCAAAGAAATACTCCAGGTATGTTTTTGTTGAGACGATAACATCATAACATAACAAAAATCGTTGATTTTACATAGTACTGCTCCTTTAAAGAGACAAACAGAGCGTGAGTGTGTGCACACATGCATGTGTAATTGGATGTTAGATCGGACATTTTCTTAGTGTAAGCACATGGGCCAGTGTGCAGGTGTACACCCAGCATGACAGTAATTGTTTCCTGAGCTTCCAGTCCTGCACATGCATGACCGCCCCGACTGACACGCACGGCTGGAAGCAGAAGTTTTCAGGCAACGCAAAAAAACAAATTAAATAAATAAAAAACTGAGCCAGGACGGTGAAGAGGGGACTAAAGCGCCTCAGGGAGTAACAGTTTCCTTCTCTCTTCCTCATAAATGTACATCATTATCATCATGCCTCTTTCAGTTGCAACAGAGAGCCACACCGACCGCTCCCCTCTGTCTAATTCAGCTTTTACAAACACTCTGCAGCTCCTTTTTGAAGTATTAGGCATTTTATCTTCCTATAAAGGACAAAATACAGAGAGAAAAAGGAAAGCTGATGGGGGAGGGGTGTACGCTATGATGCCAGATGTAAATATAACATTCAGCTGGCTGAGCAGCAAGGAGGAAGACCCTCAGTACAAAAAATTATGTCAGCGCAAAGTCCTTTACTCACTGAGCTAATTTAGAGGATCCATGGTTTTAATCTTTTATTCTATGTTTTGCTTTTGTACTTAAAACAATCTGAGAAAACAGGACGTGCTATGAAAAACAGATGGCTTTTTTAAGCTGCACGACAAACAAAACGTGGCTCGCATCAAGATAACAGAGTAATTCCAGTAAAAGCTGCACCCCCAATTAAAGACAATCTAGAAACAATCTCTTCCTTCCGTTCGGTAAATGACAAGTTCATAAATTATATCCTGAAAGCGCAGCTTGATCCTCACCTGGGGTGAAGGTACAGTGAGAATTTGCTGTAAAATGTGTGAAGCGCTCATTTAAAAGGATTTGTGGTTCTTATACAGAAAGACTGCTTAGCTGTTTAAAACTACAGAAATAATGTTTTGCATGGTAATGCATGCCACTGAACATCCTTAAGACATTTTACATTTACAAATATTAAAATGTCAACAACACAAATCCAAAGAAAAAGGGCACAGAAGTTATCAGAAAAAAAACTACCAAACAATTTAGCAGTTTTTTCATTAAAGATAACCTATAATGCTTCCTTGTACAGGTTTGAATCGGTCTATGGCCTATACAAAACATTTTCATTTCATGTTTTACACAAAATTATCCTTAGATGAGATTTCAGTGTGATCAGTTCTTTGTTTAAGGGCCTCCTGTCACCTTCAAGCCTTATAAGATGCTGCTGGCTGCGCCCCTAACTCAACGTTTACTCAACGTTTGAAAATGTCTGCAAACAGATGTGGAATTATACAACCGTACGTCTTTGAAAAGCAGAAGTGGAGCCTCCTGCACCACCAACAAAAAAGCAGCATGTGGTTTCTGGGTAGCAGGTCAACGACAAAAGACTTTTCCAGCAGCCATTGTACAGCGCATAAAGCGGTAAAACCAGCTGACCAAATGTGCTGGAGCTCAGCTTGGGTTGCTAGGTAACAAACGGAACTCTGATGTGGTTGCTAGGTAACAGGGCAGTGCCTGCTGATTTTTACAAAAGCTAATTTTCTAAACACCAAAAACATTAACTTACTGCCAAAAAACTCTCTGTTGATCTTTTTTTTTAAGCGCTTGGGTTGTTTTTAGAAGCAGTAGAAACCCAAACAGAAGTACAAAAATGTGAGAACTTTGAATTTTGCACAATATGTCCCCTTAAAATCAGTTTCATTTTGGCACACTTGCATTTCAGATTCATTTATCCCATTCATATTTTAGGGCTCTCATAACCACATCTCTAAATGCTCACATAGGGATTTTCAGTGACAGCAGTGAAGTCGTACTACTTTGCGAAGAATACTGTTTAACAATTTAGCACCGTTTGAAGGTACATTTCTCTCTGGGGCGTTCAAGGGCATTCTGCTTCATGGTTTCCACTCATCCAACCCACATGCATTCATAATTCCCCTAACGCAGAGCTGGGGTTGCACTCATATACCCCCTTGGTGAATTTGCAAGGACATTTGATCAATTTTTCATGGCCTTGATAATTCGTACAAGGAGGGAAAGTCAAGGTAACGTTATTTAGATTAAATTATTCGTGCACAAAGAAACACAAAGAACTTTGTAAACAATCAAAAGGCAAATATTATCAGGAAAACCTCATGATTGAAATCTATAGAAGTATTCACACCCAGAAATATTCTTACATTGACATAATGTTTGTGTGGTAGTGTCCTTTGTTTTGTATTTACTGTTTGTATTTATTGACAAAATGTGTGTAATTAAGTTATTTTGACCTTACTTTTATAACCTTTGTTTGTTTTTAACAAGACAAAAAAAAACATATTGTCCAGGAACAACAAATGAAAAAAGCATTGTGGTTCATTCTGGCGTATTTTAAGTAGTGTATGTTGTTCCTGCCAAATGAATTTAAAAAATTCAAAATAGACCAATAGGAGAATTTTAAAGCCTATTTTTTTTAACAAACAATAATTTTAAACTAACTTACAAACAGTGTTGGCATAGTTACTTTGAAAATGTAACTTTAATCGGACTACTGATTACTCCTTGAAAAAGTAACTTAGTTATATTACTGACTACTTGATTTGGAAAGTAACTAAGTTACATTAAAAGTAACTTTTTAGTTACTTTCAGCAGCTGCTGACAACAACGCTCCGCCTCCTGTGAAAATAACATTGAGCTTTGCTAATACTTAATTGTCAGCTATTTTATAATGGTAACATCAACAATGTGTCTCCACTGATAAGGTTGAACTGAAGAGGAGATTATACAAAAAAACAGTACAAAACAATAAAAAACGTGAGTAATTTGTGTGGTCCACTGTTGTCTGGAAAACTCAAAGGATTTTAAAGCCCCCCCCCCGCCACCCCACCCCTCTCCCGAATGTAAATAGACCTCATAAAGAAGGTATTTTATGTTGAAATCCAGGTGATTTACGAGATGTCATAAAGTCACAGTCCAGAAGTTTCTGAGCCGACTTTGTTCGGGGTGTAACTGCGTCACGGCGAGTTCAGGGTACAGTAAGGGAGGATAAATTAAGGCTCCTATCAGACAAACAGAGCCCGTAGCTAAGATAAGAGACAGATTCACCTCCCCTGCAGAGAGCCAGACAGTCACACAGACAGTATTAATACCATGACCTTTTGACCTCTCTGTAGGTAGCCAACAGACAGCAATACTGTGTGTGGATATGCATTTATTTATATTAAAAATTTATTATAATGATAAAACACATCAAATAATAATGATGTAATAAGATTAATCAAGTAACTGCATGATGAATTAAAATGAGGCTGATAAAATCCATTTTATTTATGACTTCGGTTGTGTGTGGGTTTTTAATTTTTAATTATTATTTTTGTTTTTTTGTTTTTTATTGTCGAGTTCCCGTGTAGTGTTCTGTAAAAACTTAAACTTTATTACTCTTTGAGAAAGCTAACTTGCATTATTATGGTATTATTACCTAAAAATTGTCTCAAGACAATATTTTTATTCCAATAACTACTGAGACAATTTATTGTTCAAAGTATTTTATTTTTTTTGCGACAGGCCTATTTGCAAGTCTTCTTTTTTATAATTATTTATTTCTTTATTTCATGTTGACATGAGCAAAAGTTTTGAGTGAAAAGGAGCAGTTTGAAGAAAAAAAACTCAAATGTTAGTTCAGTATACAAATTAAGCATCAATCAGTAATCCATCTTTAAACACAAACAGGAAATGCAAAACAAACATGGTTTAACCAAAAATTCACCAGACACAGACACACCTGCAGTTTTTGTTACAGATTCAAAGTTTGTTATTGGAAGAAACGGATTTGGAAACATTTTTTTTGCCAGATTTTGTTATTTTTTGCTACTTATGTGAATTATTGTCATTTTCGTCCTTAAAACACCAAAATTTCCACTTAACTTTACATTTTGGTCTGTCTGATTATGTAATTTTTAAGAATTAAGTGACTGAAAATTTGAGTAGAGTTTTTTTTACTGTTGAGTAATTTCTTGGTTGGCTACTTTTTACTTTTACTTGAGTAAAAATATATTGAAATACTCTGACTTGAGTACAATTTTTGGGTACTCTGCCACCTCTGCTATTTCTTTAGTATAATGTGAATGTTATAAAATCCAATAGAGATTTTTTTCTAATAATAATAATAAAAATATGATAATAACTGAGCCAAATGGAAGGAAATGAGCAAAATTATCCCAAAAATGTGATCATAGAGCTGACTATGCTCTTGGTCAGAACAAGGTCTATTTTTGAAACCGTGTTTTGTTTTTTTTAGGCAGGCAGTGGGCGGCTGCTTTACACCGGGGAGCGCATAACACTACAACATCCACTTCCCATGAATTCAAACAGACATGCCCCAAACCCACTTCCGCTGCTCCACACTTTAACCTCATTTAGGCCAGCATCGACAAAACGAGCCGATCTTACCCTTCTCATGACATTCGGCCCGGTTTATTTTCTCTCCGCCTCTCGTCATGATGTTTTGTTGTTGGCTGTCATGTCGGTAATTAGTCAAAAGCGCCAGGAAAAATAATGGGGCGGGAAGCATTTGAACGGCGGGGCGCTAGGACCATGAGGAAACCCTGGCTTGGATGTTGTCACAACGCTGCACGCGCTTGCCCTCTGCACTTAGCCTCACAAACACACGCGTGCTTAACCGTAATTTCAATCATTTCTATTTTTATTTAGACGGTAAAACACCTCTAAAATGAATGAATATATAAATAAAAGAAATATTTAAAATTCCTTTGTTTTACTGTTTGTGTGTTGGCTACCAAATATGAGCCTTCTTAATCAGAACTAAGCCTGCAGATTGCCCGCTTTCCACAACCACACACACACACACACACACACCCACACACACACACATTGGCTCTAACATACATACATTTAGAGACGCAGGAAGATGTGAAGTGTGTGTACGCGCTTGCTGTCATGTGTTAGTGTGTCAGCCAGTCCTGCAAAGCCAGAGAAACGTGACTAGATTGGGAGCAGATTCAGCATCCTGGTACATGTGTGCGTGTGTGTGTGCGACAGAGTAAAGCCAGGCGTTAGTCACGCTTGGTGAGATATGAAAGAGCAGGGGATCCTCTGCCGTAAGGAACTTCTCTCTCTCTCACACACACACACACACACACACCCACACACACGTCTGCATCTTTCTCTCTTTCCCTGCATCATCCCATTCTTTCCATCCCTCACATCACTATCTTTAATGCGTTGTAGGTCTGCATGCAGCAAAAAAGCACCTATTGGTGGTAGATAGCAGCTAAAATATTTTAATAGTGTCAGAAATATGATTATGTTTCCAAATATATTTGTTAAGGAATTTTAAAAGCTTTTCCTTAAAATTGTGGCTCTTCTATGATATGTCAAATGTTACAACTGAGATAAAATCTGTTGTTTTTATTTAATAAAATGATTATTTTCCCACAGAAGATTCAGGTTTTTGACAAATTTAAGCAGGAATCAAAGAAAATCTGGATTTAAAGGAAGCTTATTCCTGCTTGACTTCAAGAGGGTAGCAGTCCGTGAAGCGTCTTGCGGACAAACACGCAGACCTTTACAGAAATAGAAGAACAGATTCATCTATTTTGAATGTGTTCAAATGTCTGACCTAGTTAAGGTGGGCTTGATTTATCTTCTGAGGCACTTAAACACACTCAGAAATGGACACATCGCAGGCGAGGTAAAAACAAGAACAGCTCATTCTCATGCATTTAAAATTTACTTGCAACATGTTTTTTGTTTGATTGTTTATCGCCCGTCTCAGTGCAATCTTAGTCGCATTAAAATTGATTTATATGATCTTTTTCTTATGGGGGACTAGAGATAAACAATCTGCAGATTTAACAGAGAAGAACAAAATTGTACCTAAATTAAGCATGCAAACTCGCAAAAATATCAAATTATGTGTTAAGTGTATTCTAGCTGAAAACGCTGTTTGATAAAAAAAAAAAAAAAAACGATGCCTAGATTACAATCTGAGGGCTAAATTAGCATTTAGTTGTTCAAGCTAGTGTTCGATTATCTATGTAAATCTTAGATAGTATTATCTCCCACATCTGTTTAGTCATGTTATATCTTTTTTGTGAAAAACAACAATAACAAGCCTATACCTAAATATCATTTGTTACGTTGCTATGGCAACGGGGCTGGGGCTCAAAAAGCTGATAACGATATTGACCAACAGTATAACTCTTTCCCAATTGTTTTTTTTAAATTTAAATAATTGACAATTCCAAAAAAGAAGAGGATTTATCTGGTTGAACTAAGAAACTAAATCTGCTTTTGATTTACCTTTCTTGTCTTAAAGCTGCAGCACGTAATATTTATAAAAATACTTTTTCATATATTTGTTGAAACTGTCACTATTTCATGACAATATGGTATGAGACAGATAATCTGTGGGGGGAAAAAAACAAGCTCCACTGCCTTTTCCTAACTATAAACAACCAATCAGAGCCAGAAGGCGGGTCTTAGCGCTGTCAATCACTCTCCAAGCGGCATTGCACATCTCCATAGTTAGCATGGCCACTATTGATGGAGGATAAAAGGTGTCCTACAACAGTAAGTCGTTTCTCTGCCATTAGTACATTTATCAGCAACTACAATAGGATGATTGACAGCGCTAAGTCCCTCCTCATGGCTCTGATTGGTTGATTTTGTTCGGAAGCCATCTTTTCATCTATTATCTCTCTCAAACTGTCACAAAATGGTGGCAGTTTTAAATAATGGGTTAAAAAATATAACTATACTTCAGTTTTTATGTTTATTTTTAAAAACATGGTGATGTATTTTGTTTGTTTTTCTAGAAAAGTGGAAGTAAAATGAGGGGCATTTTTTGTGTTATTTTAATTAGCAAAGAAACCTTTTCAACACTTAGCATCTGAACAATAAACTCAAAAGAAACTTACCATAATTACAAACCAAAATCCTTTTCTCAAAACTCCCTGGTAGACACCTCAATCCCAATTTGTCATTGGAATACAGCGAGTACAATAGGTTGATTGACAGCACTAAGACCCTCCTCCTGGCTCTGATTGGTTGATTTTGTTCAGGAGCCATCTTTTCATATAATGTCTGTCTCATAAACTGTCATGACATGGTGACAGTTTGAGCAAATGTGTGAAAAAATAATTATACTTCGGCTTTTCTACTTATTTTTAAAAACTTTAACATTTTAATTAGCAAAGCAGCCTTTTCAACACTAAGCATCTGATCAACAAACCAAAACAACGTAACATAATTCCAAACAAAATCATTGCACACTCCACAAACCCAATTTATCCTCGTCTCTCTATATCCTGCCTAGCTTTACTTGTAGAGGACAAAACTGCGGCTCTTTCAGCTGAGCGCGCTTCTGTTGACTCGTTCTTCCCTCTCTGGCTGCAGTGTAGCTGTTGTCTCTCGGCCAGCCTCTATCTAACAGGCTGTCACGCTGAGATGATCTAATAGGACAGAAGTAGAGTCCATACATATCATTATAGCCTCAGTGCTACACTGTAGCCATGAATGTATGCACTCATTTACAAGCAGAGTCCTGCGGTTTTATCATAACAGAATATTGCACACTTACTTGTGGGAACTAAATATTCTCCTTGCAGCCCAAAGCGCTCAACACTCAAAGAGCAGGGAGAGGAAATGAACTGTTTGTGTCTCCCACACTTTAGCTCAACCAGGTGTGGATTCCTTAGTGCTCTTTATGAATGCACTATTTAAAAATGCACCAACACGTCAAAGAAATCGCTGCGTAAACTGTTTGGATGGAAGTTTAATATTTGATGTGTAGTTTTTCCGCTCAGTGGTTTCAGAGTACCGATGATTTAGGTTGTACTGATTCGATAATGTTACATAATCAGAATGCGTGTAAGAAATTTAATAGAATAAGAAGTTTAACAGTTTCTTAATGAAAAGTCGATTCAGAATTGGAAACTTGTGCTTTGGAAATATTAAACAGAGCATGCAAATGTTTCCAAACTACCTTCAAATATTTATTAGTTTCAGAGATGTAGTGCATAACTTTTATTAATAATTTAACTATGTTGTGAGAGATAATCTGTGAAAAATTTGAGGTTCACCTAAAAAAAAATTCACCAATCCTGGTTAAAAAGAGCCAGGAAATCAACTTTCAATCTACCTCTTGTACGTTGGTTGCTCAATGTGCTAAAGGCGGAAAACAGGAAACAGTCATCTGAGGCTATGCTAACTAGCATTAGCATTTGTCGCAGTCTAAGTTGTGGTGAACCAGCTGCAGCTAAGCAGAAAGTAAGCAGGATGGGATGAGCATGAGAATGATTGACAACGCTAAGACCCTCCTCCTCGCTCTGATTGGTTGTTTCTGACTGAACGGCGTATTTCTGCCGTTAGCTTCACAGATTATCTGTCTTACATGATACTGTCATAAAATAAGTATAATGAAGCTTTAATTTAATACATGTGATGTCTTTTTTTATTTTTTAGGAAACATTACATATCTACCTGTTTTGGAGTCAACACCAAATTTATATAAAGTATAAAAAAGAAGCATTATTTTATAAAGTATTATTGGTGTTTTTCTTTCTTTAGACTTTACCGTCTTCATAGTAACATTTGGCTCTAACAGGATGCCATAAATAAGAAGTCTAATGGAGTTATTTTTAATTACACTTAAGTTGTAACTCCTGCAAATCTTCTCAATCTTTCGGCAGAATTTAATCAGAAACGGTTTAACATCCCCACAATCCTAAACAACACAATAATTACTTCCCAACATCCACAGAATCATACTGGTTGCAAACAGGAACTTTAAATAGCTTGCGACCTTTTGACCTGCGATCTTGCAGTATTCAGTGAGAAGTTGCATTACTTTCATTTAACCAGAGGTGGGAAGAGTACCTCAAAATTGTACTCAAGTGAAAGTAGCACTACTTCGACATATTTTTAAAAAGTCAAAGAAATTACTCAAGTAGCAGTAAGAAAGTATTTGGTAAAAAGTCTATTTCAGTACTGATCAAATTATCAATCATTTAACATTTAAAAATTACATCATCAGACTGACCAAAATGTAAAGTTGAGTGGGAATTTTGGTATTTTAAGGACGAAAATGACAATAATTCATATAAGTAACAAAAAATAACAAAATCGGGAAAAATAAGTTTTTTCTAAATCAGTTTCTGTCAATAAGACATTTTAAGAAAAACTGCAGGTGTGTTTGAATGAAAAGAAAGAAAATGAAAAGAAATGAAAGACACTTTCTTTTCGAAACAAAATTCAACAGAATCCTGTCAAACATCAAACTAACTAAACCTGCTTCTATTTTCTCGTTTTGCCATCTCAACCAAACCTTTTCTCACATTTTGCTGCAGGAAACAAACTCTCAGACCAAGTCCTCCCCTCTCCTCCACTCATGACAAACTCCCAACTCCACTTACCTTGCATCCAAACATCAGAGATATGGTGTTGTTGGTGCATGCTACTTTGCAGTGGCACAACATGTGGCTAACGTTAGCTAGCTGGACCCACGCTGGGGGGGCATCCTAGCCTTCATGCACACTTTTTGTCACTCACACACCTCCACGCGCTTGCTCACACTCACACACACACACACACACACGCACACACACATGCACACGCATGTGCTGTATCAACCGCGCTCCATCCTGTCCCGCCGTCCCCTGCTCTTCTACCAGCGCCCCCCTTCGCCAAATCCCACCGCCACCCTCAGCTGTGGCAGGCCGGCGTCCTCTCCCTCACACTCTTCATTGCTCTCATCAGCATCATCTTCATCAGTGGGATCCTCATAGCTGGTCAGGACGCAAAGAGCAACATGGTCCCTGTCTGCCTGGGCTTCAGCATGTGTAAATGTGTGTGTCGAAGTGGGTTAGCACGTGTGTTTTCAGTGGGAGTGTGTCGACCTGGCTGTATGTGTGTGCAGTAAAAAGATAAAATAAAATTTAAACAATGTCTGTCAGAATGTATGTCCCTTCCTCTGTAGCAGCGGCAGTCCCGGTTCTGTGTCTCCTCTGTTTCTGTCTGTATGACTGTTTGCTTCTTTCTCTCTCCCTCTCTTTCTCTCTTTTTCTCTCCCTCTCTTTCTCTCTCCCGGTTCGCTCCACTGACTCCCTTAGCCCGCCTCCCAACACAAAAATCAATGAGAAATAGAAACAAAGACACAGAAAGAGAAATTCACCATTTGCAACTACGTCACTTAATCATTGGAGGCGCCATGACGGACGTCGGAAGTGAGGGACGGGAGTATTGATCAGAGCGACTGAAATTGTTTTCCAAAGTTGTTTTTTCCACTTTATTCATGAATTCAACCTGTCCGGGTCGAGCTAATTTGTCTGTGAACGTAACCCACCTGGTTGGGGCTCATAGATGGCCGGATTTACATAGTTGGAAACAGCTAGCTTAGAACCCGACCCGTACCGCCTTCCTCCTGACGTGATGATCAAAATACCGACTTTGCCTGAATTCACACCACATAATTTATGTCAAACAGCGTTTCCCCTTTACACTGGAGCAGCATTACAAATGTACAAAAGACAACATGCTAGCCAGTTCTTTATGCGGCATTGTCTCCATAATTACCAATGGTTAGACGCGAACCTTCGCCACACTGCGATTTTTGATTTCTAATCATTCTTACCTATAAAGCGTATTAACGTTAATCTTCTTACCTCATAAAAAGTGTTAGCTGTAGATCCGCCGTTACACCAAGGGCTGAAAGTCATGGACCTTACTGCAGGGGCCGCTTTTCATTGGCTGATGTCCATTCTACGTGGTCACGTGATTGGCCGTCTCACAAACACACGCTTCTCGTTAGCTAAGTACAGCATAATGGCGGTAATGATACAACTTCTACACCTTGAAGCCTGTCTGCTACACGGTCTTACGTTAGCTAAACAGATCAATATGCAACGTGTATCTGACATACACTAAAGATTTTATTTTAGCAGAAAAGGCTTTGGACTAAACTGTTACTCGTGTTAGCCTCTCTAGCACCAAGTACAGCTGGTCAATCAACCATCGCTGGGTTCAGGATTAATAATCGAGAAACAAATATCAAGCCTGGAAATATCAAGCCTGATATCGTAACGGACTGAATGTTTTGTTTTTATCGTAATCTTTGCTCGTCTTGCGGGGCGCAGGCGGTTGCCACGGTAACAGGTGTGCTTAAACTACAGAAAGAGAGACAGCGAGAGAGAGAGAGAGTAAAAATGTACGAGTGGTTTTGAGTTGATCACCTGTTCGGGTTATTTTACCTTTGTTTAGGTTTGCTGTGGCTCATTACAGCCGCTGTAGTTTCTAAACGGTGGACTAATTACCTCCTTCGTTTGTGACTATACGTCATTCACAACAAACATCAAATAGAACAAATAGATTTCATAAAACTTTAATAAACAAATGGCTTCTACCGCGATAATTATGTCAAATTAAATAAATTATATCCCAGCTTCAGAAGATTTGCCTTTTCCTTTCCAGAGCTCTTTGATTCCTCCTATCAGTCTGTAGCTTCTCATATTGAGGTCAAAGTTCAGATCTACCATGACTGACCGACTGACACCTGCTGGCCTCAGGTTTGCAACCAGCTTGTGACTGAGAAACCAGTAACCTCCTCCCAGATGATGACATGAACTTGTTAGTTCCTCTGTCCATTGTAGTAGCTGATATATTGTGAGAATAAAGTAGAAATGATGCACTAATGGAGTCATGTTTGAGGCTTTGCTAGTGAGACTTGCGGTCACGTGGGTCGGTTGTGGGCGGAGCTTGATAAGGTCCACTGCCTATTTAAAACAAGCTGCTACATCTTGCTGAAAAGTTACTTGTAAGTTTCTTATTTCAAGTGAACTAAAACATTTGCACTAGAAGCCAGACTGAATTTACTTGGTAAAGTTTTATGTTTTTGGAGTGTCTTTCCTTGAAACATTTTTATTTGCAGTATGAGGTATAAATAGTGCAAAGTGTCCAATCACCACTTTCACCTTGACTCTCTTTCTGTAAAAGGCAATTTGGAGCAAAATGGCAGCAAGAATAGAGTAAAATGGAAAAAACACAGTGCTGCCATTGTTCAGCTGGTTAAAACACTCCACAGTTTGTTGTGATATTCTCAGAAAGGACCTGCAGCTGGAGCAAATCTTTATTTAAGGAAACAAAAATGATGCCGAACTGGAGAATTGTGAAGCTTTAACTGCAGGTCTGAACTTTAGTTTTATGAAAGGAACCTTGTATTAAAATTTAATTCAACAACTGTAAGAGCTCAACTGTCAGCTATGTACAGTGAGATATTGAGGATGGGAACTTGCATGTGCATTATTTAATTGCTGCAGTCTATTTTTAGAACATGTCCAGCAGAGTTTCATTAACAGCTAAGCAACTTTTTTTTTTCCTCGATGACCCTGCAGGTTTTTACTCAACGCCTCGGTGTTTGCACATCTGCTCTGTCAGCTCATAAACCATATTAAACTAGTAAAACGTGCAAACTCTACAGTCTGTTATGTTCACCTCGTTATAGTTACTACAATAATAAATGTTTTAATGTATAATACTAAATTGAAAAGTTGACTTCTGTAAATAAAACTTGCTAAAAAAGATAAAAGCTTCAGCACCAAGTAAGAAACAGAGTCACAGTTACTTAATTACTTTTACGAGTATTTTTACTACATTTTTTTACTTGAGTAATTTTAGAATGAAGTATTTCTACTCATAATTGAGTAAAATCTCTGGATTTTCTACCCACTGAATGAAAAACAAACATGTTTTAACCAAAAATCCACCAGACACACACCTGCAGTTTCTGCTAAAGTTTCATAAGTTTTTTATTGAAAGAAATGGATTTGGAAGCATTTTATTTTGTCTGATATAGTTTATTTTTTTTGCTATTAATATGAATTATTGTTGTTTTAGTCCTTAAAATACCCAAATTTTCACTCAACTTTATATTTTGGTCCATCTGATGATGTAATTTTTAAATAAAATTAAATAGATTGATAATTTGACCAGTTACTCAGTACTTGAGTGGACTTTTTACACCAAATCCTTTTTTTTCTTGAGTAGTTGCCTTCATGGTTACGTTTTACTTTGACTTGAGTAAAATCTTTGTACTCACCTCTGGTAAAAACCATAGTACTTAATCAATATAAATAATTTTAAAAACTGTTTACTTATGTTTATGATAATACATCTAGTCAGTAAGAATATGATTATATTTTTGTTATTTTTTTCTCTGCTTTATCATATTTTTTGTATGATGTTTAAATGTTTTCTGAGCAGGTCGTTATAGAAAATTGGAATTTGTTCTCAATCAAATCATCTGTTTAAAGGATAATAACAAAAGAAACAAAGACAATTGTTGCACTTTCAGGATTTTTTAAACATAAACCATCAGCTGTGTTTCCATTGAGAATGTAATTGCGCATTTTGACATTTCAAAAAAAATTTGCTTAATGGAAACACCAGTTTTGAAAAAATAAAAACATTTTTGATAACTTTTTGGCTCTAGAATGAGGTGAGGTTTTGTTTTTTGTATCAAAATTGGTTTATTTCACAAAACTTCGATGGAAACAGTTTTTTTCACCTCAGTCACATGATCAACAGCTGGATGTTACTGCTGTCAGAAACCATGAAGAAGACAACAACAGGAAGTAGTTTGAGTTTATTCGCATGGGATGTTTTTCAATTACTTATCACTGGACAAATTATTCTTGTGTGATTTTAATTGCTTCTCTTATTTAATGGAAACACCACAACAGCAAAAATGACTTTTTTTGCGTACATTTGTAAAATGAAACGTGATTTCCAATAAAAATATTTTGGTTACTTTCCCTGCAGAAATAGTTTCACAATGTTAGATATTTTTTTCAATAAATGTTTTAGGTTTAATTCACTGTCCCAGTAAACATAATCTGAACATCAACTTGCATGAAGAGTGTTTTCGAACTTCCGGCCCCAGAGGAATAACTTTGACTCTGCTTTAGCCTCTATAATCAGGCAATAATTTATAGCGGCTCGCCATCCTCTCAGCTGGAAACAAGTTTGACCCAGCTGGTCCTTGCCTCGAGTTTCTTTTCTTTTTTCTATGTCTGCTGCCCTCCTTTTTGCCAAGAATAATCATTAATCTAAACTGCTGAGAACTCAGCCGTTTGGAGAACATAATATTACTTTCTGGCCAGTCTTTTTATGTTCTAGTATTAAATCTAATAATGAACCATCAAGTTTAGAGACAGTTTAACTCATTGTGTGTCCAAACCAGCACCAGGGTCTAAAGATCCCGTCACAATCTCCCTGCTGGAGGGCAAATAGCTGCTAGCCGACAATAATTAGCATTTGTTCTACCTGACATGTTGTCAATATAACACAATAAATCTTAAATATATGCCAGATATGCTAAAGAAAAAAGGGATACAGTGCTGACAACTACGTAACAAGGTCGGGAAAAAGTTTTAATTATGGAAAAAATAGCGAGATAGAGAGAGAGAGAGAGAGAGAGAGAGAGAGAGAGAGAGAGAGAGAGAGAGAGAGAGGGAAGTAGTTCAGTCATGCTAGCTTGACTATGACAACCTTAATATGTAGATGTGCTGCAGAATTCTATGTGTGTCGGTTCTGTTAAAAAACAAAAAAAAGAAGCGATCCAAAGACCAGATCTAGTAGAGCACACTGTAAAAACACATTACATAAAGTGCTAAAACTGTGCTTTTATGAATTAACATGCCACGATTCTAATATTATGTTGACTGCATGTAACTATTTTTGTAATAAATTGGTTTTTTTTATAATGTGGACTCCAGAAAGAGCACTCATAGTTGCTGCAATGGTCAATGAGGATCCAAATAAATAAACTATAAATAAAAGTTTATGGTTTTTGTATGCAGCTGATTTAATCTAACAAATTACCTTCTAAATTTATATGGAAACTATTAAGACAGCAAAAAAACAAAAAAGAAGGCAATGAACAAAAGGATCACTACTAAATTAAATATAAGTAGCAATATTTTGGTAATTTTCTTTCAGTTAAATGATACCAGATAGTTTAACGTTTTTGATTTTTGTGAGAAATGAGTAAAAAAAAAAGACGAAAGAAAGAAGGGCAGCGGAAGTCAAACAACTCAGAGCTCAGATGAGGCTCTTGATGCTGACGGCTGGGCCATCTGGGCGACAACACACACACACACACACACACGCACACGCACACACACACACACACGCACACACACACGCACACACACACACAGTGGTGTCTCTGTGGCTGCCTTTGGCTTCTCACCTTCAGTTGAAAACAAACAACTCAGCGTGACGGTAAATAAGACAGAAAGTGGAAGAATGCAGAGCAGCAAGAGAACAAAGCATCACTTGGGGTCACTGGAGAAAACAACAAAAACAGAAAAAACGGAAAAAGATTCTGACAAAAAAATCAACTTTATAAACTACGGCAGAGCTGGGCAGCAACTACATACATTTACTTGAGTAACTTTCAGAAAAAACACTAGGAGTGTTTATACTAGGTTGTGATTTTCACTTTTACTTGAATAATTTTGTTATGAAGTATTTCTACTCTTACTTCAGTAAAACTTCTTGATTTTCTACCCACTAAAAACAAACACCAACATTTCCACTTAACTTTATATTTTAGTCCATCTAATGATGTAATTTCTAAATATTTAATGATTGATAATTTGATCAGTTTTTCAGTAACAGAGTTGGGTAATAACTAGTTACATTTACTTAAGTAATTTTTTTGAAAAAATTTACTTTAAGGAGTGTTTTTGCTCTTTCTTGGAAATTTAACATGGAAATTTTGGTATTTTTAGGATTGAAATGACAATAATAAAAAAATTTTCCAAGTCAGTTTCTTTCAATAAAAACTTTTGAAATTTCTTACACACACTGCAGGTGTGTGTCTGAGTCTGAAAAACGTTCTGTCATAAAATCCAGAAATTTTACTTAAGTAAGAGTAAAAATACTTCATAATAAAATTACTCAAGTAGAAATAAAAATTGCCTAGTGTAAATACTTCAAAATGTAGATTTTGTTTCAAAAACGTTACTCAATAAATGTAATTGAGCAAATGTAACAAGTTACTATCCAGCTCTGACTGAAAATACACAGTAAAAATTTGCACAGAAAAAGCCAAAAGCAAAAAAAGACCAACTAATATTAAAGAGTGGTTTTAATACCAACATTTACCCAGAAGTTGGAAGAAGAAAAAATAAAAACATGCAGGAGACAAACGAAAGAAACGTGTCAGGATGAGGCTGGAAGCTACCCAATGAGCCTAGCAGGCATGAAGCACTACATGTAAACATTAGTAGGTCAGCCGGCACAGAAATAACTACACAGCTAGCATGTCGACCTCTTACTCTCTCTTCCAGCCAATCAAAGCATTCTCCATTCTTCATGTTGAGCAATTACTAACAACTGCAGGGGGCAACGTTTAAAAAACGGCTGAATCTGTTTAACCAGCTGTGAATTCAGGTTACCGATAAAAACTGAGTTTATGTCCATCAGCGTCTCGGTTCTGCAACACAAAAACCAACTGAGCAGAAGGGAAATATTAATGGGAGGTTATTTTTAGAACCTTTAGTGATTATAAATACTAACAGCTGCTGATGAGGCTGAATTGTAAATGTGAAGGTTTTGCATTAGGAAGCATTTTATAGCTGTTGGGGTCATATGTTGTACATCCATTCATACAGTGCCACTATGTGGTAAAACATGAACACAGCAATATCTGAAATTATTCAACAATTTAATTAAACTCAAATTAACTGTAAACTTTAAAGACCTCAAATAGTTTCAACAAATTGAACAAATAGAGTAAAAAAATAAATTAAATCAGCTCCAATCTGACCCGAGTGAAAATAATATTGTTAGCTTATTGTTAACAAACACTAGAAAAGATCCCATCCTTGCTTTATTTACTTTATTTCATTTATAAGAAACTTTTTAAAATAAATCAACTCGTGATTTTGCCAATTTATAACAAATCTTGACTGATTTTCAACAAAGAATCTGATCAAAACGATACAATAAGACTGAAATGAGAAAGTAAGATTTTAGATTGATAATTTAAGATGCTTAATTCTTTAGAATGCTACATTTATATATCTAGATTTCTTTCTGGGATTCTGTTTGTTCCACACATTTACTTCCTGTAAATCACCCTGATTATAAAATAAAAAAAGTTTCCTTTTTTTTTACTTTTGCAAAATTAAATTTTTAAACCATTTACTATAAATACTTATTAAAGTAATGGAAGAAATTAGAGGAAGCAATAAAAAAAGTCTGATTTATCTTTCAAGAGGATTTTCAAAACTAAGAAAACAAACAATAAAACCTGATGGAAGAGAAATATGCAGTCAAAAAAATATTTAATAATCCAACACAATACAACTTTTGTGCAGGTATTGCTTTAAATTAATATTTATTTTATTTCGGCAACAGAGCAGATTTTTGTTGTGACATACGGAAGAATATTAGGGCAAAAACAAAATCTGACTTTTTCCTCAGAATTCTGACTTTTGATCTCAAAAGTTTTAAGTGAAGAATCTGAGATCAAAGTGAGAAATCTGTAGAAACAAAAGTCAGAATTCTAAGATAAAATAAGATACGATAAAAAAAAAGTCAAAATTCTGAGTTTAAAGTGGAAATAAAAAAATAAAACTATTTAAAAAAATCTGATTTCTGAGGAAAAAATTTTGATATTGTGATTTTTGCCCCCCAGAGGTTTTAATCCCCTTCCATAAAGGTGACTAAGTTATCATTATTTTTTGTTATATTGTTATATTAACTACTTTGTAAAAATTAGATGAATCTGTAACTTTTTCTTATTTATTTATCATGTGCAGCAGATTTAGTAAAACTACACTTAAAAAAATGGTGCTCCAACATAAAAAAATTATTTAATTAATTTCATTAATGAGTGATTAAACTACGTTTATCCAACCAAATGTTAACAATATTGAATGAAGTTTGACAAACGTCATTTGATTATATGTAACAAATTATCATAACTTTTTAAATTTGGAGCTCCATTTTTTTTTTTTTTTTTTTTAGTGCAGAACAACAAACTAAACAAAACAGATTTTGATTCAACTCCTGCTGAGCGACAGCAATAATATTAGCTTCTGGTGCACAATAATTAATCAGACAGACAGTGAAATACAGGAACTAATTATTTCAGTGTTTGCCTGGGGAATGATTCGACGTTGCACCAGGACAGAGAAACAGAAGATCTGAGAGAGCTGACTGTCCTGGAGCTGCAGAGTCGCCTGACTTCAGTCGCATTAATTATTCACAGGAAAACTCTTTGGAACGCTGACACAGAATCATGCAAGGTTTGGATCGGAGGAGCGATCCGGTTTGGCAGAACATCATGGAGTCCAGGACTCAGCGGGATAAATAAATCCGTCTGACTCCTGTAACCGCTGTCTGACGTCTAACAATGGAACTGGAAATTAATCGGTTTTCAGATGAATTGTTTGTATATTTTATATCTCCTCTTGTACTTGTAGTGAATGTCTGCATATAGCAAAGATTAGTCATCCACCTAATGGGATTTGCTGCTCAGGGTCGACTGTATGAATGATTGTAGTTTCCTTCCTACTACGGATAAGAAGAGCTCGGTAGTAACTAGTTACATTTACTCAATTACAATTACTTGAGTAAGTAATAGTAAGTTATAGTAAGTATTTCTACTCTTACTTGAGTAAAATATCTGGATTTTCTATACACTGAATGAAAAACAAACATGTTTTAACCATAAAATTCACCAGACACAAACCTGCAGTTTCTGTTGAAGTTTCATAAGTTTTTTTTATTGAAAGAAACTGATTTGGAAACAAAATATTTGTTATTTTGTGTTGTTTATGTGAATTATTGTCATTTTTGTTCTTAAAATACCAAAATTTCCACTTAACTTTATATTTATTTTTGTAGTATTAGATTGTAAATCTGCATGGTACTGCATTAAATAGACTTTGTATGAAGCGTGTGGTTTCTCTGAAACAGTTAGCAAAGTGCTAAGCTAAGTGAATCCACAACTTCTGCACCGACTAATGCACACACACACACACGCACACACACACACACACACACACACACACACACACACACACACACACACACAGAGTTCAGTTACTCAGCTGTTCCAGAATCGCTGCTGCACACAACCCCTGACACAGTTCCTAAAAAACTGGATAAGATTCTATATTTTGATGCCCCAAAATGTGTAATTTTATTAAGGAAATAAGTAGTTAATGCTTCCTTATTTGAACTAAATCTGACTGAGTCAAGTGCCTTTACATGCAATGCAAAAACAGAAACATTTTGTCTAGGTTCTACAATAAATATTGAAATTATGCCTGTCACAATAACAAATTTTGCTGGACGATAGATTGTCCAAATATTGTTGAAAATTTTCAAGTAATTCTCAAAGAACAATAAACTTTAAATTCTAATGAACATTTAAACGCTGGAACAGAAAAATATTTTAAATATCCAAAATAAATAAACAAAACAACAGGAGCAATAAATAAAATGAGTTCTGAAGTCTCTTTCTACCAATTTTGAAACCAAAACACCAGATTGAAGACCAATTTTGGTAGAAAGAGAAAAACGATAAATTATGCAAATAGATTGAGATCGTTTTAATTTATTGTGCGAATAATTGATTTATTGTTTATCATGATAGACTTTACAAGTAACTTTTCAGCAAGACTAGGAGCTTTGTTTAAAAGTAAAAAATTCCTCAATATTGACGAGAATGTTCTAGTTCCATTGGCAGTGGAAGCCACTGTGCCGTTACCTAGCAACACCAGCCAAGCCCAGCCCGTTACCTAGCAACCCAGTTCTAGTTCCACTGGAAGATTATTTCACTTTTTTCTAATCTTATAAGTGAAACAATCTGCGAGAGGAACTAGTAATTTTTCATTAATATTAAGGAATTTTTAACTTAAAAGAAGCTAAAAAGTTAGTTGTAAGTCAGTTTTGTCTTATGCCAGGTATATTTAGGTATCTGCACTGGAAACATAAAAATACACTGCAAAAACAGAAAATCCTACCAAGTATTTTTGGTCAAGTTTCTAGCGCAAACATCTTAGTAAATTTGAAAAAAGACCAAACTAACTTACAAGTAATAATTTTAGCAACTTATAAAGGCTTGTCTTAAGTCAAATATTCCTTAATATTGATGAAAAACTACAAGTTTCACTGGCAGATTAATTCACTTATAACATGGGAAAAATGTCTTGCTACAAGTACAATAATCTGCAAATGGAACTAGAACATTTTCACGAATATTAAGTAATTACTGACTTAGAACAAGTCCTTAAATCTTGCTAAAAAAAAGTTACTGCTAAGTTAGTGCATCTCATTTCAAGTGTACTAATGTTTGCACTGGAAATAGAGTAAAAATACTTGGTAAGATTTTCTGTTTTTGCAGTGACCTTTGCTGTGTTCAGATTCGATGTGATAATTGGTACCTGACATTAACCCTAAACCCCATTTAAAAAAACTCTTGACACTGTCAACATGTAAATATTAAGACAGAAATGTGCTTGGTGTAAAATCAACTCATTTAAAGCTAAATTTAAAAAGCACAATGCATGAAATTCCTATTTTTTTCATCATTCATATTATAAAGACTAAAAGATAAAAGGACTAAATTTAGTTTTTAAACCAAACAAATACATTACATTGTCTGAAGAAGTAGAGTTGCGGTGCTCCATCTTTAAATCCATCATGCATGCTGGACCAGCAGGTCAATCCAAAGCCTCGTCCCGGATTTCTCCTTTACTTCACAAATACTTTAAGACTTTTCATCTTTTCTCTCAAGTTTCTATGGATCGAGGTAAACTGAGTCTTACATTCCTTGGTTAGTCCTACTCCAGAACCAGATCTCTTGTTTGCATCTCGTTTGGAGGTTCTGTTCCCCATTAAATAATGAGTTGGTCGTTTCCCCTCCTCCTAGTCCCATCACAACGCCAGCAGGATAAAAGGTCAGCTGCAGTGACGCAGAGTGTCAATTTTTGGCAAAACAAAGATTTAAAAAAGCCAAATAAAACTGAGTACGCAGCAACGTCATGCAGTAAAAGTCAGTGTGCATTCGTCTCTATTTTTTGCTTTTTGCTTCTTTGTCCGTCCTAAAATAGCTCCACCTTCGTAAAGTCTATTAGGAGCCTAAGGTAAGCCTCTTAGGAGGAACTCCAGCACTCCTGATGAATAATGGGACAGTGACAGAAAGGCCAAACAGCAATTACAGATAAAACCAGAGCTGCATTTAAGACTCGCTAAATCAAAGAGGAAAAGAAAGAAAGAAAGAAAGAAAGAAAGAAAGAAAGAAAGAAAGAAAGAAAGAAAGAAAGAAAGAAAGAAAGAAAGAAAGAACGAAAGAAAGAAAGAAAGAAAGAAAGAAAGAAAGAAAGAAAGAAAGAAAGATTTTGATTTTTAACAACACATTTATTTCTCAATAAAAATACATTTTCACAGACATTAGTTCATTTCTCACGCAAACATTGAATTGAAAACTAGCTTTCTGTCAACCACAGAACATACAACATTATTAAAACACCACAAAGATAAAAAATCAATTAAGTTATTCATCATTGAAAAAAACATAAATTCTGCTTTTACTCTATGTTTCACCATCAGAATAAACATTCTCTCGACTTTTTCCCCCAACACACCATTTAATTTATTCTTCCTACTAATATAAATGGAAAATTTTGCCTGTCCAATAAGAAAATTTAGCAACTTCCACTTACTCGATTCCTTTTTTGTATAACCTGCACCAAATATAAATGCTACTTTAGACCAATAAACACCACATTTTTTAAAAACATCTTCTAATAACAAAAACAATGGTGAAAGTCGTTTACACTCAAGAAACATGTGAAAAATAGTTTCTACTTCTTCACAAAATGGACATAATTCACTTACATCTTTTCTAAATTTAACCACAAAACTGTTCACACTCACCGCACCGTGCAAAATTCTCCACTGGAGGTCACTTACCCTCTTTCTCAAAGGGGGCTTATAAAAAACTCTCCATATTGGTTTCTGATTATCCCCGACTTTAAACCTTTCTCTCCAAACAGTATCAGTTCTTCCACTTAGTTGCTTCTTATTCAACCCTTGAACAACCAGTTTATACAAACATTTTCCCACCAACATACAAAAATTAAAATCCTTTTGAGTAATCAAAAGATGGCCCTTCAATTCTGAGAAATCAATATACATTCCCATTTCTGGAAATGGATCTGTAGAATCCGAGAGTTCTTCTCCATTACAAAAGTCCACCAGCATCTTCTTTTCCTCCAAAGTCAATTTTCCAAGCCAGAGATCTAAAATAGTCCTCATGACTCTAATCGATTTTAATCCAAGTAAACAAGCCGTCGCCTCCGTGTCTTGTAGTCCTGGTCCAGCCGTCTCCACAATTTGTCTTAATTTTAGAACTTTTTTCTGCAACAATCTTCTTGATAATCCAACTCCATCTTCTAATGCCAAACGTGCTTCGAAAATTAAAGGTTCTTCCAGAAGCCAAAACAAAGAAGCAGTTGGTTCCAGTCTTTTCCACTCAAAAATTGTCCATGCTTTAAACAAACTTTTATAAAACATTGGCATTTCATACATTAATAACATTTTGCAATTTAACAAAAACAAAGAAACATCTAGACCAAGACTTCCTATTCTTTTCAGAATAATACTTGTTATTGGCTTCCACACAATATCCTCCTCTCTCCCCATTAGATATTTCTGAATAAACTGTAACCTAAACGCAGCAGTTCTGCTCTCTAGATGAACCAATCCCTGTCCACTTTCTTCTTTAGGTAAAAAAAGCACAGCCTGGGATACCCAATGTTTATCATCCCAAAAAAACTTAACCATACAAGCTTGAATTCTATTTAGTAGTCCAACAGGTGGTTCTAAACAAGCTATCTTGTGCCACAATAAGGAAGCAATTAAGTTATTTATAATGAGCACTCTCCCTCTATAAGACAACTGTGGTAGCAACCATCTCCATTTTTCTAATCTTCCTTCCACTTTCTCCAACACTCCCTCCCAGTTCTTTTTTTCTGTGTCTTCATCTCCCAAATATACCCCAAGATATTTCAACCCCCCCCTTTTCCATTTTAAACTACCTGGAAGCTGAGGAAGCCCATTCATCCAGCTTCCTATTGCCAGAGCTTCACTTTTAGCCCAGTTGACACGAGCAGCTGACAATTTGCAAAACAACTCAACAAATTTACCTAAATTATTCACTTCATCTTGGTTTTTAACAAAAATAATGACATCATCAGCATACGCTGATAAATTAAACGATACATTAAAACTTGGAAAAACCAAACCTTCAATTTTTGACCTGATCTTCTTTAACAGTGGTTCAATAGACAGAGCATATAACATTCCAGACAATGAACAACCTTGTCGAACACCTCTCGTGACTTTAAAAGGTTTACACAAACCGCCATTAATTTTCAGTACACTCTCAATGTTCTCATATAGAACCATAATCTTGGCAATAAATCCAGAACCGAGACCAAACCTTTCCAACACTTTCCACAGGTATCGGTGCTCGACTCTGTCAAAAGCCTTTTCTTGGTCTAAAGAAACTAAACCAATGTTGCATCCCAATGATCTAGAGACGTCCAAAATATCTCTAATAAGAGAAATATTATCAATCATCGATCTGCCAGGAACACAGTAAGTTTGTGTTTGATGAATAACCTGCTCCATCACCTTCTTTAGTCTGTTTGCCAGAACCTTTGACAGCAGTTTATAGTCTGTACACAACAGAGAAACCGGTCGCCAGTTCTTAATTTCTTGAAGATCACCTTTCTTTGGTAGCAACGTGAGAACTGCTCTCCTGCAGCTTTGAGGTAGAAATCCTTCAGCAAAACTCTCCTCAAAAACCTCCAAAAGGTCAACACAGAGGTCAGACCAGAACGCTCTGTAAAATTCACTGGGAAGTCCATCGATACCGGGTGCTTTCCCTCCTTCCATACTTTGCAAAGCAGCGTTAATCTCCTCCAAAGTCATGGGTTCTCCCAACTCCTTGGCAAAATCCTCAGAGACTCTTGGAAGATCACTGCAGAAGTCGTTGAAACTGTCTTCATCCTCGATGTATTCAGAGCTGTACAGATCTGCATAGAAATCTGCTGCTCTCCTCCTGATGTCACCGTCTGCAGTCAAAAGAGCACCTGCAGTTGATTTCAAACCGTGTATAAACTTGCATTGTCCTTGTTTTTTTTCCAACGAGAAGAAAAACTTTGTTGGCGCATCCATTAAAGCAACTTTCTGAAATCGGCATCGAACCAGCGCTCCCTGTGTTTTTGAGCCCAGCAAATCAGCCAACTCGGCTTTTTTCGTCTTGAGGTTCTCAAAATGACCTCGATCTCCTGTGGATTGTGCAGAAGTCTGCAACTCCACAATTTCAATCTCTAGATCTTTAATAGACTTGGTTAAACTAGATGAAACATTGACAGTGTACTGTTGACATAATTCTTTAATTTCAATTTTCCCCCGATCCCACCACTGCCCTATACACGCAAAATCTTCTTTTCTAGTTTTGTGCATTTTCCAGAAAGCAATGAATGTTTCTTTAAAATTAGTATCCAATAGCAAAGCAGTGTTAAAATGCCAATAAGCAGATTTATGTTTGATGTTTGCAATAAACGCACTACAAGAAACCAAAGCATGATCTGAAAAACTTACAGGATGGATACTACAGTCTTGAAAAATTCCGAAATTATGTCTAAAACTATATATTCTATCCAACCTAGCTGCAGAAATGGAAATCTCTGTATTTCTAGCCCATGTATATTGTATTTTTTGAGTGTGCATCTCTCTCCAAATATCAACCAATGAAAATAAATCAATCAAATGTTTCAAGAAAGTTGCTGAAGCTGGATGAGGTTCAAAATGATTTCTATCCAACTGATCATTTTCTGTACAGTTAAAATCCCCACCCAAAAAAAGAAAATCATTTGTGTCACACTTACACAAAACATTCTCAAGTTCATGTAACAAAAATCCTCTCAACTCTTGTATTGGGGGCATAAATGTTAACAAACACAATACTAAAACACTCATATTTTGCTTTCACCACCATTAATCTACCCTTAATAACTTCTTCACACTGATAAGATACAGGTAGAAAATTTTTCGAAAACAGAATTGCAACTCCCCCACTGGTCTGATTTAAATGACTCAGAATTATTTCTCCTCCCCACTCTCTCCTCCAATTGATCTCATTTGAACAATCACTGTGTGTTTCTTGTACCATTAACACATTTATATGTTTTAAATTCATTAGTTCAAACACACTGATTCTCTTCTTCACATCTCTGGCTCCATTCAGATTTAATGTAGAAACTCTGAACTGGCTCATAACCAAAGATGAAAGCAAAAACACAAAAAGAAAAACCAGACATTTAAACTTCCAATTCATCGTCGTTGAATTCCTGCTTAAGTTTTCCGATTAATTTTTTCAACCTGTAAACTTCTTTATCATTATATCCCCCTTTTCTTTTGTTGTTCAACTGAGATCTCACATGAGTGAAAAAAAGTTTCTTGTCAGGAAAAAAATCTTCTACTTTTACATTTTTCATATTCTTAGTGATTTTTAAAAAATTTTTAACATTCAACACACCATAACCTTTCCTTTTTTGACTTTGAACTATGGAATTGCAAGATGAGGCCAAACTATCTTCAGTCCAGCCTTCATCTTCACCTTCCTCTTCCTCATCCATAATACTTTCTGACTCTGGAACTTTTCCTGAACATTCCAATTCCGTATCTTCTTCATCATTATCAATTTGAGAACCAATAATACTTTCAGAAAATTTCCTCTTTTGAGAAAATTTCAAAACATCTTCCTCTGGCGTTTGACTGCATCCCTCATCTTCTATTTCCTCAATATCTGTTTTCCTCTGGAAAGCTTCTAGTAAACTCTGACTCTGTCCCTCCTCACTGTTATCTTCCTGCCTTTCTTGTGAAACATTCACCGATTGATTTTTCGAGATTTGCTCTCCGTTCTCTACCACACTTTGCTTTTGCACTTCTTTTTCATTCTGAACATTTTTAGACGTTTCAGACGTTTGTCCTTCTGTTTCTATTGTCACTGCGCTCCTTGAGTCTGGAACTTCAGCTTGACCAATCAGATTTTCGTTTTCTTTATTTTGAGTTTGCGCTGAATTAACAGAAGAAGGTTTTTTTCCAGGACACATTCGAACCAGGTGACCAACTTCCCCGCAACCAAAACACACCACAGTGCCCGAGTTTACATAAATGGCATAATCAAACTCATCCACTCGCACATTAAGCACCAAGTTAAGATCTTCGTTTTTTTTGTTCAAAATCATGAGGACTTGTCTTCTGTGTGAAACTACGTGTTTTAGCTGCGGTGACTTGCAGCCCGACGGCATTTTCCTAATCGCGGAAATAATTTTCCCATGCCTCGACAACTCCCTCACCAACAATTCATCACTGATGAACGGTGGTATGTTCGCAATCGTGACTTTTTTAGCAGGAGTACTCAAAGGAGAAACAGACAAAAACACATCATTCACCACAATGCCTTTTTCAATCACCTTGTTTGCCTTCTCCACGCTGTCAACAAAAATAACCACCGCGCTGTTCATCCGAGCAGCAGATTTAATGCTACAACAACCTACAACTTCTCCCACCGCCAAGCTACATTCCTCTACCGTCATAGTAGGATCATTGGGTATGATTTTCAAACCATGTTGTCTAGTAAGTTTGGTCAAGTCCATTTCCGGCATTTTGCGCCAAAAGGCAAAATGCCGGTGTAACACACAGATATATAACCAATTACACTTAATCCAACTTCACAACCACAATATCTAAAGAATAATATCCACAAAAAAAAAACCTCATAAAGAGGGAAAAAACAAAGTTAGAAAACTTCAATCTCTCAGTCCGCTCACCACACGCTCCTCCACCAACCCCCAGCATGCAGTGCGAAAGAAAGAAAGAAAGAAAGAAAGAAGGAAAGAATGCTTGCTGAGAATGAGTCAAATACCAAATATTGTACGGATAAAATCATAACATATTCACTGCAAAAACAGAAAGGTTTATCATTTTTGGTCTAGTTTCTAGTGCAAACATCATATTACACTTCAAATAAGACAAAACTAACTTAGAAGTAACTTTTCAGTAAGATATAAAACCTTCTTTCAAGGGAATAACTCTGTAATATTCATTAAATTTTCTCAGGTTTTAAGTGAAATAATCTTCCACTGGAATTAGTCATTTTTAACCAATATTAAGGAAATTCATACTTAGCTCTTATATCTTACTAAAAAGTTACTTTTAAGTTAGTTTTCTCTTATTTCAAGTGTAATATGATATTTGCACTAGAAACTAGACCAAAAATACTTGGTAAGATTTTCTGTTTTTACAGTGCTGAGTTTAAAAACAGCCAGGATTTAGTAATAGTTAGTTGAAAACAGGTTTGTGGGTCCTCTGCCTTCTTCCAGAGCTAACTATAAACAACCAATCAGAGCCATTCAGGAGGCAGCTCTTAGCGCTTCCAATCACCCTCCTGCAGCTAGCATAGCCTGTTATGAATGCTAACGCTAGTTAGCATACCCACGACAGATAAATACATTTCCTGTAATGGAGAGTTGTTTCTCTGCCTTTAGCACATTTAGCAGCGACTACATGAGATTGATTGACAGCACCAAGCCCCACCTCCTCACTCTGACTGGTTGTTTTAGGGCAGGAGCGGTTCCTTTCTTCAGACAGCAACAGTAGCACTGAGTTGAGGTGGATTAGTTCGATCTTCTCACAGATTATCTGTCTCATAACACGACATAGTGACAGTTTTAACAAATATGTAAAGAACATATTTTTTAAAGTTACATACTACAACTTTGCTGTTGCACTAGAAACGTGTAAAAGTTGGAAGTAAACTCAGAGGAATGTGCCGCGACGGTTCCCTGCAGTAATCTCATTTTTAATCCATTACCTTAATCAGGTAAACCAGATTAAGTGAATGAATGTGAGATGGAATCCCTGCTGTCTTTTTCAAGACTCGCCAGGTTGGTTTGGAAAAGTCCACTGGCCAGATTAACGGGTCAGGGAGTTTGGTGGAGCAATCCACGGTTTTCAAGGTCACAAAAGTTGCCGTGTTTAACCTTGCCGGATCAGTAAGAGAATGCACCAACGAGATAGTATTGTTATAAAAAAATATGCAACGTGTGTGTGCAAATGCTAGTTGCTAATACAACAGGTGTCAAAAAAATATTTTATTTTATTGATACATTCTCAAAAATAGTTTGATTTGTTGCTAAATAAATGTCTAATTTTAAGCTTGGCTTATGGAAGTTTAACAATTTTTCTTATGTAGGCATCCCTCTTGATTTTTTAAAATGATCTACAACATCATCATAAGTCTATTTTATCATAAATCATCAAAAGAATAATAAAAAAGGTATATAAATGCTTAATATATTATCTTATTAGCTAAATTTCCATCATGTTTTTGCAACGTTTTCTATCCTTCAGAGATCAGTCAACTGGTGCGTTCCCATCGGGTCAGGCCGTCTTTTGTTTGTCCCGTCAACCCAGTTTCTTGCCTCTCGGGAAGTCACATGTTGTCAAACTGACAGATAAACAACAGCTCAAGATTTGCTTTAGCGTTGCTAAAAACGAAATCTGTTTCTTTGAGATGGAAAGACTGAAATTAGAGCACATGTCCAAATCTGGAGCGCCGTAGCTTTTTACGTGGCCCTCTAGGCTCCAAATTACATCAATAAGTCCCTTCAGTTTTTCACAAATCTGCAAAATTCACATGGAACCAACAAAACTCCACATTATTTTTGTTTTCACTCCAAATGTTCTCAAAATTGGTGACTGCTGCCTCAGCTTTACTTGATGTCAAGTTATAGTCACTAAATGATCCGGAAAGCGATAAAGTCACATTTAACATCACAGATTAGTGCAAATATTGTAAAGATTACTTACAAATATTTATAAATTGGCATCACAAAATCTGCAAAAACAATCACAAAATCCTGGAGGAGCAGCTCTTTATTGATATTTTAACAGTTTAATTTTTTTTATCAATATACTCTGGCACATTCAGATATTTGGCCTAAAATGAAAATGAGTTTGATACCCTGAATTAGAGCAACAAGTAAACCGTCTCTTCCCAGTTATATTGGGCTAATTTGACTCATCAGGTAAACCTTTGTGTATTTGCTATGACACAGTAAAAACACAAAATCTTACCACATAATTTTGGTCCAGGTTCTACACTTGAAATAAGACAAACATAAAATTAACTTTTTAGCAAGATATAGAGGCTTGTTTTAAGCAAATATTCTTTTTTATTGATGAAAAAGTACAAGTTTCAACACAAGTGAAATAAAGAAGTGAATAAACTGCCAGCGAAAGTAGAACTTGGTTGCTAGGTGACGGGCAGGGCTTTGCTGAGGTTGCTAGGTAACAGCGCAGTAGTAGTTGTGAAATAATCTACCAAAGGAACTAACACTTTTTCATCAATATTAAGGAATTGTTTACTTAAAACAAGCCTGTTGAAAAGTTACTTGTAAGTTTGTTTTCTTTTATTTCAAGTGTATGAAGATATTTGCTCTAGACAAAAAATACTTCCTTACACAGGGAAGAAAGTATTGTTGGTTTTATCAATATATTCCTAGATAAGATGACAACGTAAACTTGTAATCACTAGATAAATTCAAGTCATTGCCTGGTTTGAAAGTTTGTGTCTCACCTTCGTAGTGAGGATGCAGATGCAGTCCATCCTCACCAGTCTGCTTGGCTAACTTTCACCAAATCATCTCCCAGGACCAACTTCCTCATCCTGACAGCTTTTCTTGCTCTTTGCCGTCTCTTTGTCTTTGTTTGTTTGTTTTAAATCCCTCAGTTTCTCTTGACCCTGTTTCTCCACCTGTCCTTTCGTCAGAGCGGTCAGCTAAATCAAAGGCCGCCTCCGAAACATGGCAACCGTAGCGTAGCATCTCCACCCGCTCTCTGGCTTTTCAGCTGCCGTCTTCGGTTAATGGCAGCCGGTTTCCACATTCTGACCTCGCAGAGGAGCGCAAGGCTCAGAATTAGATTTATCCGTGTATATAAATATGCATCTGCGTACGCACGCCAACCAAACTCAGCAGATAAAAAAAAGAAAAGAAAAAGAAAACAGGCGGCATCGAGAGACTGGTGCACACACATGGATGAACAGGCAAACACTCGCAGACAGACATGTGTACACAGACATGAGCGCATGCAAAAACTACACACACACACGCCCACACACACACACACACACACACACACCACTCTCCACTGCTTTACCAGGTCAAGTCTCTAGTAGAAGTGGGGGTTAGACAGAGTGAACAGTGACAGCAGTATAGAAAAGATGCTCTACTTTCAACTTTGTTGGTAGAAATGATCTTAAGGCTCCTTAAGACTCTAAAATCTTCACACAGTGATGTAAATTTTTATTTCCTGGCATGTTTTTAGTCAGACATCATTAATAATAATTTTGATTGGAAGTCAATAATTTAGTTAATTTTACTAATTTAATGTATTTCTGTTCATTCTTATGCTTTTCAGAAAGCTAGAATATTAATTTTAGCTATCAAGAGGATTAACTTAGACTTTTTCACAGTCGTGTTCTTTATTTTCTACATGAACTCAACAACTGAACATGACTTATTGCTCAATCTGCAATTTTTTAGTCTAGTATCTCTCATCATTTTCTCGACAAATTTCAAATAATAAAAAAAAGCACTCAAAATTTTGGAGATAAATTTCAGAAAGTTTGTTTCTTTTTAAAACATGGACATTTCTGAGCTCCAAAGGTAAAAAAAAAAAAAATACTCAGATATTTTTAGATTAATCCAAAATTTCCACATGTCCAATTCTTGTGTTATTTTTGCTGTTTGTTCAACTTTTATTTTTCCTTCAGTCGTGATGTTTTGATAAAATTCTCCATCTCAATCAGCAATAATGTTTGGTGGTTTATACTCACTGAGTCTGCTGGAAAACTGTCAGGTCAGAAACATTTTTTACGATTGCATAGGAGATAATGTGGCCATAAAATATCTAAAAAAAATGTTTTATATGTTTTATGTAATTCTCCAAATTGTTTGAAATAAATTTTTTGTAGTTGCAAGTTATGAATTCAAATGTAGCAGGAAGAAACAGATTGAGTTTATATAATATTTGAGTTTAATTTTTTACACTGAATTACAGAATATCATTATTTTGTTAACGATGTTCTAATTTAGTGAGGGTGCACCTGAATTTTTCATTATTTTAATCAGAAGTGAAAGGAGAATCAAAGTGTATCCTGAGAAACTATATTAGATCTTATAGTGGAACTAAAAGAAAAAGTTTCTCAAGAAACGTTTCTCTATCCGGTTATAATTGAATCTGAGCAGCACATAAATGTCAACAATTCAGACCAGCAGAAGCAGATATCTTTTCAAACATATTGTGAAAATAATTTAAAAAGTAAACCAATAAATCCCAAGCCAAATCTCCAGAAACAGCATCAAGTCAAAACTCAATGTGCATACAAAATATCCTATGGTATACCAAACCATATTATTGTATGAAAGTGATCTGACACCACTTGCCATGTTACGTAATGTAATGAAAGCCATGAAAATGCAATTGTGTAAAAACAGCCAGCACAGAAAAGAGAACTCTGACAAAAGAGGTGAATGTTTTGTTTTTCTGGACGCAAATCCTAATCAAAGTCTCCAAGCTCGCTCATCAAGCTTCGCCAGTGAGTTACTTTCTCTACGTTTCCTTCAGCACAGACACAGAAAGAAGAAACGGCTTACCCTGTTTGTGGCCGGTGGGGTTGCGGCCGGTGGGGCTGCGGCCAACTGGGAGCGGGTCTGTCCGTAGCCGGGGCTATCACTGGTAGCCTTTCCCTGCCCAGCGCTGGTTGGACTGGGAACACAAAGAAGGAAGAAATTTCAGCGCATGAACTCACCAAGGTTTTTAAAGTTCATTAAAACTAACAAAATAACAAAAACTCAAATTAAAAACAGATTTTTGTTATAAATAAAAACGGGAATTAACAGCAAAAAATTTAAGAGGAACTGTATGATGCTTTCATAGAACTGTCTGAAGCATACTGAAGTTATTTCCTTTGTTTTTGAAGCCACACACACACACACACACGCACGCACACGCGCCCACACACACACACACACGCACGCACACGCGCACACACACACACACACACACACACGCACACACACACACCCACACACACACAAACGGTTTACATCAAAATACGACGCTCCATACTTGTCCTCATCAAAATGGCGGACGTTGGGAGAAAACGCCCGTCAGTTATTGTTCAACAACAGTTGAACACATTTTTTTTATTTTTTATTTTATCTTCTGTTGAGTAGTCATTACCTAATTGAGGTGTAAAATTACAATATTTTGACTTTTTTTAAGTCAAAATACAGAGAGCGAGAAAAAAGTGGTCAACTAGCGTAAGTAGTTAGTACAGAACAGGACGGTTTTCCATTTGATTACTCAATTGATCTACAGGATAATTGATTGATTACTCAATTACTAAAATAATCGTTTACCACAGCCCTAGTAATATTACATCTTGGACGACTGTTTCTTATTGTTCAATGAGTCCTTCAATTCATTAACAAAACTGCCAACAAATGTATTACTACCACTGCTCAACAGCAAGGAAATAAGAGAGCTCACTTACCTAAGAGGAAGTCCTTTGCTTTGCTTGGCTGAAGGACTTGTTGGACTTTTGCTCTCGAATGTGAATTTTCCATGACTGGGACTCGTTGGACTTTTACTTGCTTTGATGACGCTCGTTTCTGGATCGTTACTGATGGAAGCAGCTGCAAAAACACCAGCTCCCGAGCCTGTATTTAGACCAGGACTGGTGGTTGGAGTGATGCTAGTAGGAGTAGCGTTATCTGGAGTGGTTGGTGACACAAGACCCTGGATGGTGCTGGAGACGAGCGCGGAGACAGTCACCAGATTCAGGTCTTTAGAGGCAGCTGGGTCTTTTGGGTTTGTTGTACTCTGTGAGTTTGCGTCAGTCACATGCGAGCTGGTTCCATTTTGAGATGGTTTAGTGGGAACATTGGGAGTTTCCACACTGCTGACAGTAGCACTGGGAGGCGAGGCAGCAGAGGGTGAAGAGGGTTTGGAAATAACCAGCTCTGCAGACTTAGAGCTTCCTGGTTGGACGGGTGGAGGAGGAGCACGGTACTTTACTTTGGCAGGGTGAGACTGTGGTATGCTGGGCTGTCGTGTCGGAGAAGATGCTGTTTTTGTAGGCGCTCCATCTTGGTTAGGTAGGGAAGTGGATTTGATAGACTTGGTCTTGCTGGGTTTGGATGGTTCTCCAGAGGCAGGGGGACATGAAGGACTTACTGCTGGAGCTGGAAGTTTCTCAGAACATTGAGTGTCCTGCAGGATTGTCACCTCGTAGTACTCCTGTATATCTGTGGAGATATTAGAACTTTGAACAATGACTAAAGAATTAATGAAACAGTTCATAAGGAGTAATAATTATTATTATAATAAACACCAGGGGTTTCCCCTAAGCTCAGTGGTAGAGGCACATTTCAGCAGCAGGGTGCTTCAAAGTGTTTTACATAATAAAAACAGAAAACTACAAAGTTTTCTGTTAAAGAAAACACCATACAGTCAACAACTGAACACATTATATTCTGATGAGTGCCAGAATTATACACATCAAATACGTTGGTCAATGTATACCAGAGTTTTATTTTTGCAACATTACAGATGTGAAGTTTGTCCAAATTTGTTTATTTATTCTTTGAATTGATTTTACTTAATCATGAAGCTGTTTCTCCAGACTTTAGCTAAAAATGTATCGAAGTTATGTTCTGCTGCTCTTGACGGTTGGTGGTTACCGTAGCAACCAGCAACCTACAGCTCCTCCCCTTTTGTTCTGTTGCCCTCGGTAACTGTGGTACGTATTAGGATCAGCTCTGTGTTTTCTTTACAAATGTTATATTTTAACACATATTTTATTTAGATCATTTGCAGAGTTTCATGAGTAATTTTGCCATGTTTTGAATACGTTTTTAACTGTTGTAATTAATGTTGAACTTTTTGCCTATGTTTATTTTTACAAATATTAACTGCTCCTAACTGTTGCTAACTCCTCACTGAGAGTTGCTGCTTTGCAGTTTGTTTAGGGTTTTTTATTGTATTTTATGTAGTGGATAGGGGCACAAGCTGCTGGACTGATGTTAACCTCCAACTTGATTTTCTGAGTGTTTTGATTGTTTTGCAGCAGCCAAACATGTTAAAGTTTTTTAAAAGTTGACAGGAAATGTGAACATATCACTAGATACTTATGTTATTGGAAGACTTTTGCACATTTGTTTTCACATATTTGTTCAAACTTACATGATGCTCACCAGGCTTATAAAACACTGAGGGAAACACCATTGTTTTATTTCAAACTGGCTACCAAAGAAAGTACAGAGTCCTTTCCTTCTTAGAGAATGAACAAACTCAAAGCCAGATCACATCTGCTAATCACTCACCTTTCAATTAGCAAATGTCATACTGAGCTTTATGGTCAAGCTGCTTTAGCTTCCTCACCTTCGCTGCTCCTTCTTACAAGCCTCTTTGCAATCATGGTTCAGATTTAGTCACGGTGACGGCTGCTGTTCTCTCTTCTGCTCAATTCCTGCACAACTTAAGCAGGATCTGTGCTGTTACTCCTCCAGCCTCAAATACTTTACATATGATCATTCTCTAAAGGGCCAAACAAAGGGCCCAGAAATGGAAACACTGCGTAATAAAGGTAACTGCTGTCACAGCTTTGAGATAAGAGTGGCAATTATTTTACTGTCAAAGCATCAGAGTTGGGTAGTAACTAGTTACATTTACTTGAGTAACTTTTTTTTAAATGTACTTTTACTATGCTGTACTTTACACTTTTACTTGAGTAATTTAATTAGGAAGTATTGCGACTCTTACTTGAGTAAAACTTCTGGATTTTCTACCTACTGAGTGAAAAACAAATACCGGTATGTAGATGCTTGTAAATATTTGTAGGGACGCAAATAAATAATGTTTTCTTTTGCTGTAAGCAATTCCTGCAACTTTAGAAAACAAAACAGAGAACCAGATATGTGCAAATATGCCTGTCACAATGACAAACATTACTGTACGATAAATTGTCCCAGAAGTTATTGCGATACACGATAATATTGCTGTTTTTGAGTAACACAATGTTAATTATGAAAAAACACATTCTCAAAGATCAATAAACTTCCAATTCTAATTAACATTTAACACTGAAACTGGAAGACATTTTAAATATGAAAAAATAACAAAACAACAAATAAAATGAACTATGAAGTCTCTGTAAACAAAATTGTCCTTCATAAAATAGCTACTGAGATAAGATTAAAATAAAACAATCTCTAAACATCTCCATGTTAGCCAAACAGAGATAGCATGGACACTGAGGCCCTCAAGTGTACAGATGGAATACTGCAACAAAAAGTTTTCATGCTTTTACACCTTCAAAGGAAAAGTTAAAACAACTTCCACTTATCTTATTAAAACTATTACACTGCAAAAACACAAAATCCTACCAAGTATTTTTGGTCTTATTACACTTGAAATAAGACAAAACTAACTTACAAATAACTTTTACCAAGATATTCAAGCTGGTTTTGAGTAAATAATTACTTAAAATTGGGAAAGAAGTCAATTATTTCACACCAGGTTTTCCTTATTAGAGGAATAATCTGCCAATTCAATAAAATCAGCTCCTTGCCAAAAAGTTACTTTTCAGTTAATTTTGTCTCATTTTAAGTGTAATAAGGTATTTACTACAAACTAGACGAAAACATTTGGTAATATTTTGTGTTTTTTACAGTACGGCCACTTTATGAATGTAGCAGAAGGTGTTAAAGTTGTAGGTTTTCCTTCCCCTCCCTGTATGCATGCAAAGGTAATTAAGTAATAAATCGTCGCTCATGTCAACAAAGCAAACTCCAAAAGGTTTGGTAACTTTTACAGCTTAGTAAGAGATAAAGAAGAGGAAGAAAACAGTGATGCCGCAAGGTTTTAGTAGAACATTTAGAAGAACGTCATACTTATAATCACCAAACAAGTGATGTATTTGCATTTATTTGACTATGTATATTTGATAGTACGGCATTGTATTTACACTTAAAAAGTACTAAAGTTCTACTTTTTATTATGTTTGGTTCCCTCTTGGTGAAATTTCTATCTGAAATAAAATTCATCATCATCATTAACAATCGTGGTTTGTGAAAAATTGAAGTAGGAGTTTTTTAAATAAGCTTTGGAAATTAGGGCTGAGACAATTAATTGTGATTAATTGAATTAATTCTAGTTAATAGTTCATTAACTAGAGCACACAGATTCAAAAAAGGACATTTGCTAAACATATCATTAATGAAGCCAGAACAGTGCAAAAATAGAAACATTTTGCAGTTAGGATAAGAAAAACCTTCTTTGCTTGTTAAAATGTTTTACCCAAAACTCCTCAAGTTTTAGCATCAAAAGAAAATAAAAGCACCTTTTGCTATCCAATTATTAATTAGTTAGCCCAATTAATGAAAATGAATAAAAAGTAATTATATTTTAGACCAAAATCTGTCAAATAAAACATGCAATTTTAAATATAAAAATCTGGAAAATCTTTACATGAAGAACTGGCTGTTGGCCGATTTTTCCTTCAGTAACACTTTGAAGAATCTAACCACATTTATGTTTCATTTGGGATTAATAAAGTATTTTTGAATTTGAAAATAAATAGCCAACAGATTAACTGTAAACTGTATAAATGCTAAATCATGCTTTTTACATGTTAGACGTATTTCTAGCTGCAGATGAATCATTTGCAATAAATCATCAAGTGTTCATTAAAGGAATTACAGAATTAAACTGCAAAACATTTTCCATTATCATGATGCAACTTTAACACCAGAGAGGAAAATGAGTGAAAGGTGACAACAAACTATGCACACATGTTCAAAAACATGCAAAAAGAGAAATTTGGTAGTTTAGGTGATGTAAAGTCAGATGCCTTCAGTAAGTGAATCTGATCCTCCAACTGACCGGTTTTTACTTTAAGTGGATATATTCTTGTTTACACAATCAAATGTTTTTATGTTATGAAAAACAGATGCCGTTAGCTAAAAGTTAGAACTAATGTACAGAAAATAACTTTGCTAACTGGTGTTATTTTTAATGAGAGTAAAAATAGTAAAGTATAGATAAAACAATATATCATTAAGATACACATATGGCAGACAGATAATAACATAATTAAATTTCTGGCAAAAAAAATATTTCTCAACTTTTCAAACAGACATTTTTTTGTTTTTTCTAGAAAAGTTTTGATATTAATACCAAAATTTCAGAATTGTTTGGTGGAAATTTACTAATTTCTTTTATCAAGAAGATTTTTGACATTAATTTGAATATTTCAGAGTTTTTTTTCTAGCAATTTTTAAACTTGTCAAACTCAGAAACTTCTGAGTTTAATTAATCTCAAAATTTCTGTTTGGTGTTTTTTTTGACAAAAATGTTCTACTTTATTTCTTTCCATAATAAACTTAATGAGCCATTATACATATTTTTCCCCATTTATTTATACATTTTTTCACAATTTGTCAGGATATGTCATAGTCTAAAACTCTTCTTGTCAGATGTAAAAAAGGAAAAAGTTATGCTGGTTCCTACTTGTGCAAAATGTTCTTACCAAGAAGAGCGCTGAAGAGTTGACTTTGGAAGACGTTGATGACTCGGTCCAAAGACTGCGTCAGCTGACGGTCCTCCTCTGCAGAACCCTGTTTGCTCCGACTCTGGTTCTGCTGTCTCTGGTTCAGTTTGACCCGGTACTGCTGGAGCAGCTCCAGGGCCCGCTGGGCATCTTATAAGAATACATAAAATATGTCACAAATAACGTCAACATTACAAAATAAGACAAAAAAAAATCCAAAGTAAAATAAGGAGATTATGCACTTTGCGTTAAAAGCCTTTATTAAGAGCTGGATTGGATTATATCTGGTTAAAATAACTTTCTTAATTTATTTCACAAATTGGTTTCAAACTGATTTAAACTATAAAGTTATATTTAAAAGAACAGCCTCAGTAATGTTTTCATTGAGGCGTTTCCCAATCTTTCGGTTGCCTGAAGACAAATGTCAATGTGGAGCAGTTCCTGCAAGCAACTGGTGCAGCTGGAAAAAACAAACCTTCAAACTTTAGAAATAAACATCATTTTAGTGTCCTGGGTTAATTTAATTTGACTTAAAATGCAAATGCATCACAGTAATTTAAAATAACATTGAACATTTTATTCAATTTAGAAGTTATAATCAAAAAGTAAAACATATACATAGATTCGTTACACAAAAGGAAATATATTTCAAGTATTTTACTTCTGATAACTTTGGTAATAGGACCCAAAACTTCAATTTCTCAGAAAATTGTAAAATTATTATATTTAGTAAAGAACATTAATTTTTTCATCTTCCTTTTACCAAAACTTAATTGAATTGTTAAGTTCAATAAACATTCAATTGTTAATTGAATTGTTAAAACACAGTGGACTCTCCCAATCATCAAACATTGAGCAATGTGGATTAAGAATCTCTAAATTTACTTTGATTTGATTTGGAAACACCAAAATAATCCAGTCATGCTACCTGCTTATGACATTTTCTCTCCCCTACTTTTTTCTTCCACTCAACTTTCCATTAATATGCCTGGATACAGGACTCCGAACAACCAACCTACCATGTAGGATTTCTTCGTCTTCTTTGTTGGTGCTATTTACCCTTGATTACAACTCAAACCTGCACTCTTCAACATGATAAGAGTGGGACATGACGCAACCATAACAACATTTTTTGTCGGCTAAACCCTTATTACTCATATATCTCTGTAAATTGGAGTCGTCAGCGTGAACTGCTAATGTGAAATAGCTTCTATTTACTTCACATATCAGATCAGTGAACAATTAAACCATAAACTGCGGGTGTTTCCGAAAAGTTTCTGCACCGGCGGAAAGAGGATCCGATCAACGCGACATTTTCCGAGCGATAAAGACGATTTATTTCCAACAGTTTGGAATAAAGAAAAGCTGAGCTGTAACATAATAATAAAACGGGAGGATATTTAATAAAAAAGAGTTGAGTTACCTTTCTGTCGCACAGGCATGGTGAAGGGCGCAGCGCAGCTTGTGTTGCTGTATCGCTGTGTGTGTGTGTGTGTGTGTGTGTGTGTGTGTGTGTGTTATTACAGATGTGTGCGTCTGTCCTGCCGCAGCTTTCCTCCAAACTGGGACACCGAAATGTCTCCGCAACAATTGGTCGCTTAAAGCTAAAGGAAACTTGTTCAAAACAAACAAACAACAACGCCGCTTATCGCTGACATAAACGATAAAACACCTGAACTTAGTAGTCCGCCGGTAACGCCTGACTTTTATTATTTATTTTTTCTTTCGCTTTAAAGTCAGTCCCGGTCAAACTAGTTCTCTATTTCTTCATTCAGGTGTCTTGACGTGGTCCAACCGGTTTGGCCAACACACACACACAGTCAGTAAAGAGGCTCTTTATAAGGAGCTTGTGTGTCCTGCTGGTATTGTGATGTTAAACAGCTATATTGTGCGCAGTGGATAAACGCCCGATCTATTCCAGGGTGTGCGCTGAATCCACACCTAATCCACTCAGCAGAGTAAAAGATTTAGTTTTTTCCCCCTGATAGATCTGACTCTTATCTGTATTAGACATAGACTCGGAAAGCTGCCTTTTGCCCTGATTGTGTTGGGTTTGGGTGGATTTATATTTATTTGTTCTTAAATTGTTTAAAACGAGTGGGTGGTTGTGAAATGTTACAGGTGTAATCCAAACAGAGGCCCGGGCTTGTTCCTTGGTTCTGTCTGGAAAATGTGCGGTTTGTAATTAAAGCTAACCTCTAGCCACGGCTTGTTGCTGCAAAGTCAAGACACACACACACACACACACACACACCCACACACACGCACGCACACACACGCACACACACACACACGCACACAGAGTACCCAAACATTTTACTCAAGTAAGAGTACAAAGTTTACTCAAGTACTGAGTAACTGATCAAATTATCAATCATTTCATATTTAAAAATTACGTCATCAGACGGACCAACATTTTTTATTTTGTATTTTATGGACTAAAATGACAATTCATATAAGTAACAAAAACAAAATCAGACAAAAGAAAAAAAATTCCAAATCAATTCATTTCAATAAAAAAAAACTGATGAAAATTTAACACAAACTGCAGGTGTGTGTCTGCGGTAAAATTTTGATTAAAACATATTTATTTTTTATTTAGAATAGAAAATCCAAATAATTTTACTCGAGAAATGACACTTTGTGATAAAATTCCTTAAGCAAAAGCAAAAAGTACAGCATAGTAAAATACTCCTAAAAGTAAATTTTTAAAAAAAGTTACTCAAGTCGATGTAACTGAGTAAATGTAACCAGAGAACCAGACGAGTTTGATTGGAGAGGTGAAAGCTGAGGAGGAAAACAAAGCCGGCAGACAGGCCAGAATCATGACACATTTTTGCTTTGCTTTCTTATAATTTATTTATTGCTGCATTAATATTGTTCTGTCTTTGTCAAAAATGGTTAAAATCAGTACAAGTAATGCTTTGCTGCCATACATGAAATATATCACATGCATTTTCAGAATGACCGAAGCCAAGCACAAACTATGATTGATTCAGTATTGATTACCAAGTGGAGTTCTCCAAATCGACCAATTTTTCTCAGAATTTCAAATGTAGCATGCTAAGATATTTTTATTTGGTTCAGCTGTAACCAAACTTACAAATATAACTCTAAGGTTTTAAAGAAACAGAAAATTAAAGACAATAAAAAAATTCTGCATGTTGGATAGATTTGGCTGTCTTTCATCAGCTGAATGCAGGTCAGAGTCTCTGGTATTGTTATCGATCCAGTCACAAGAGCTTATTGACTGCTGTGGTTGGTGAACAAAACACATTCTCTCACACACACATTCACACACTCATTCCGGCATCAGTGTGGGTAGAAAAGCATGCATCATTATGTAAGTGGGTTGGGCTTTCAGAATACAGAAGTACCATTTTTGTTTAAAGCCAGTGTGTAAAAGACAGACTAATGAGGAAGGAACAAAAGGACATGTGTGTGTGTGTGTGTGTGTGTGTGTGTGTGTGTGTGAACCAGGTTTTTATATCCTCGTGGGGACCTGTGGGATTGTGGGGACCATGGCTTTTTGTGGGGACATTTTCTCTTTTTGGGTGAGGAGTTAGGTTTGTGATGGTTAGATTTAGGATTAGGGTTGAAGTTAGGTATGTGATGGTTTGGGGAGGGTTAAGAAGTAGGCTGTGGAAAATGAATGGAAGTCAATGTAAAAGTCCTCACAAGTCATGAAAACACAACTGTCTGTGTGTGTGTGTGTAATGTTAAACTCTATTGTTTATTGTCAGTCTTGTACAAAGGCTACTGATGCTGAGAGAACAGCAGCGGGGAATGGTACGAGTCAAAAAATATATAATTAACTTAAATTAGACGTGAAGGAAAGAGCGAAGAAAGTCTGCCAATAGAATAATGCACTGCAAAAACACAAAGTCTTACCAAGTATTTTTGGTTTAATTTCTAGTGCAAATATCTTAGTTCATTTGAAATAAGATAACACTAACTTATAAGTAAATTTCAGCATGATATTGGAGCTTGGTTTAAGTAAATAATTACTTAAAATTGGGAAAGAAGTAGATTATTTCACATATAAGAATTTTTTATGTTATAAGTGAAATGATCAACCAATAAAACAATTACTTTTCATCAAAATTCAAGAATTACTGACTTAAATTAACCTCCTATATCTTACTCAAAAGTTACTGTAAATCACTTCAAGTGTATTAAGATATATGCAATAGAAACTAGGCCAAAATACTTGATAAAATGTTGTGTTTTTGCAATGTAATATGCTATGATCTATTTAGAACAAGGCAGAAGTCATAAAATGAAGGATTGGCTGTATGAAACCTAAAATGAAACTAAAATAAGTAAAAACTAAAAGTTTTAACCTGTGTTTTTGCAGGGTGAGAATGTTTAACTGTTCTTCAAGCTTCCTAAGAATGCAAAAATAAAAATATCAAGTTTTAACATTTTTTCAATAAGTTAAATAGTCTGCTAGTGGAACTTGAACTTTTAAATCAAAAATCAAGAATTACTGATTTAAAATAAGCTCACATATCTTGTTGAAAAGTTACATCTAAGTTAGTTTTAGTGTATTTCAAGCATATTAAGTTATTTGCACTAGAAACTAGACCAAAAAACTTTTTAAGATTTTGTTTTTGCAGTGTAGTTTCTCATTTTCAGTATGTTTAAAGATAAACATCATTTGCTGCTTAGGCAGACACAGGTGTTTTTAATTAGAAAATTAAAAAAATATTTAGACCTCTTCAGGTAAGATACTGACATTTAATAAAAACTAAGTGTACCTCACTTTATAACACACAAACAGGTCTGAATCCATGAAAAAAAAGACAGCCAGTATTCCTAAATCAAAGTCGGATGTAGGCACAAAGACACAACATTTTACATTAGTTTAATTAAATGTAAGTTTATGTATGTGTGAAAGATGTGGATATTTTAGTTTTCTCCCCTCAGGGTTGGTTTCTGAAGCAGGAGGGATGAGCTGTCCGTCTCAGCTCAGATAAATGTCAAGAAAAGCTGAGAGGGACGGATCAGGAGCGCTGAAAACATTTCCAGGCTTTTAAACTAATGAACTGGGAGACAAAGCAGCATCTGCTCAGGTAAAACTCACAGGAAAACAACTGTGATCTGCATTAATCTTTTCTTTTATATTATCAGCATGCACAAAACATTAGGTTGGCTAAAAACAAGGTTGAAATTGAATTTTAATGCTGTTTTTAAGAAATATTTTAGCATGTAAGACATCAAATATATTTAATAAAATTTTAATTCAAGACAATCTTTAAAAGACGTCCTTTACTTTTCCAGCATGCAATATGATTGATGGATAAAAGACACAGAACATACTTCCTTCATCTGTTTTTAATATAACACATGGTAAAGCTTTTTAAAAAAGCCCTGCTTATGTATTTTATTAAATATTATCTTAGAGCATATAAAAAATCTAAAATATATTTTATTATATGAAATAACTTTTGTCGTATAAAGTATTTTAAATAACTTACAATTATGTAAATTATATGCAAACATTTTTGCATCACAACACATGATTAATAAAGTTGAGTAATACATTTTTATTACAAATTTTTAAAATAATGCTAGAATTTTTTGATAGCAATGTATAATTTTTAAAAATAATTTTGTAAAAATACATTTAATATAAAAAATATTTTTAAAAGTTTTGAAAATATATTTTATTTTTATATATATGCATAATATAAAAATGATACATTAAATATACAATTTATATCATAAATGTAATTTTCTATTACATTTAATAGAAAATTATATAAATATATTTAATTTAAATATTCATATAAAATACATATATAAGCATGTATCTAATATAAATACAAAATAATTAAATATATTCAATATAAATAAATTTATTGATTCATTTATGAATAAATATGCTATGTTACTAATGTTTAGTATAACAAAATATTTTGTAATAATTGTATTTTTATGTCCGTCACGTCATTCAACATTCATATTCCCGTCTTCCGCTAATGTTTTTTTCCATGTTTAAAATATTTAACATTTTCTTCATCTCTCCATCCTCCGTCCTGAAAAGAAATAAAAATTAAAGAATAAAAACTTGTGTCCCCCAAAAACCAGAATGTAAAACACCAGAATAACCAAACATTACCAATATTGACATTTTTATTATTTGTACAATAGAGACTTTAGTACATTATTCAAAACACTTCTTATATATTGAAAAAATGGTACGTCCCAGAGCCCAAAATGGCTCCAGTATAATTGCTGCACCGCATTTTTTCTATTTTATACATATATTTTTTTGTTGTAAAAACTGTATCTTAAATAGTATGTACAGGTAGTGTCTGCAAAATGCATTCTAAACACATGATATATATTATATATATATACTTCAGCAATTGCATTTCTTCGCATTGATACTCAAACTTAAAACTGGAAGGATTTTCAACTTGCATGTGCAAATAAATAAAGGAATAAATAGTTCCGTAAGATCGTCGCTAAAATTTGTCCAACTCATAACTTGACAGGGTTTCTCTCCTCGGAGGTCAAAGTACATTTTTGTCACACTACAGTAGAAGAAGCAGCATTCAAGTTGGGTACGTGTTAAGTACTGCAGAAAGCATGAGTACATTCACAATCAATATGAGTAATTTTAAATTATATTCCATTCACAGTTTATATACAGTGAAACCATCCTCATTTGTTCATCTCTTATATCATCTAAACACATAGAAAATGGTGTTTTTTATATTCATATACATATATATAATAATATGCATTTGTATAACACAAATTCACAAATACAGTAGAAATACATCTTTGTACAAGTTTTGGATAGTACTTGTGTAGGTCTTCAAGTCACACTGTGCGTACTTCTATCCATATCTTTGATACAAGTGTCTTTACAAAATATCACAAGTTTTGAGCAAAGCTAAGGTATATCAATATATTTAGAAAGAATTACCTGAAACATAGAGTAAAAAATAATTATATTATCAAACATTTGTCTCTGTTCACATCATAATAACTTCTGATATTTCAAACTCTAAATAGGGTTCAATCTCTCAACCACAATATTTAAACTGTGCCGTGTTGTGTCCGTATGAAAGCGTGACTGACACATGATGGGCACCAGCAAAGTGAAAGATGCCATCATATGACAAAATGTAAACATAAAATAAAACTTTTTATTTTTTAAAGTTGTTACTTTTGTCATATCAATACAACTCTGTCAATCAATCTTTGGCCAAAAACATTCCAAAAACAGAATTATGAGTTGTTGGTTTTTGTTTTTACTTCCATTAAACTTAATTTTCCCACTTCAGGCTACAAATATTTCAGGGAAAGTTGAAGTTTACTGTGCATTGCAAGTATCCAACATGTGTACTTGTCCACATGTTGCCATTACAACCACAACCGCATTTTTTCCAAAGTAGTGAATAATTTTGAAATAACGGAGTTGTTTAGATGTGGCCTACTCAAAGTCTGGAGAGAATAATCTATGGAAAGACATAATTAAAAGGCTCCTCAAACTTTCCATTCTGTTAGACTGAGTGTAAACTATTTTGAAAAGAGCAGCTAAAACAATAAAAAAAATAATAAAAATTGGTTTATAGATGTCTAAATTGGTAGATCTCAATTTTTTTTGAGTTTTCATTGAGTGAACAGTGACTTTTTACTATGTTGAAAACAACATGGTTCATTGTATCAAAACCTTTTAAAATACAATGCAACTTGTGGTTGTAACATAAAATGTGGAAAAGTTCAAAGGGTAGGAATACTTTTTTCAAGGCACTGCAACAACAAACGCTTTGAGACATACATCTACGGAAGAAAATTAAAGGAAAAAAGAAAGAGAATTGCAACTTTTTTTCTCAAGAGTTCTGACCATTTTCTTTCTGACTTTTTCCACCACCAGAATTTTAACTTGTGATCTCAAAAGATTAAGTTGAATTTAAAATCTGAATTCTGAGAAAAATAGTTCAAATTCTGCGATTAAAGCCAGAATTTTGATATTGAATTAAGATTCTTTTTTTAGTGGTAATAGTGCTCTTCCGTATAGATCATTAATCTGTACCAATTTTTCCCATTAGTACATCACTGTTGAGCAATGACACCAGATTTCAGTTCAAGTCTCATCCAAGCCATGACAAAGCAAATCTGACATTTTGAACCAGAGTAAGCCAAACAGTTCTATGGAAAAGCATCAGCGTCTTCACATGTCTGGTCTTTCAAGTCTGATTTACATGGAGAAAAAACCTGGCTATTGTACAAGTCAAACGTTTGAAAAAAAGAAGACTGGACTTTCAAACAATGGCACAGTTGTTATCACTGGTGATAAATCAAGGAGTAGGAATTAGTTTTCTGTGATACAAATTGGGCGCCATAATGCAGCAGTGCACAGGGGTGCAAATGGAGTGTGGGAACACGGGGGCACAGGGCTCTTTTTGTGTATCCCTATTAGTTCAAGTGAATGGCAGTGTGGGTGTAAACATTAGCATGACTTGTACAGTAGATGGCACTAGAGGACAAGGTTGGCTCAGCTGCAAATAGCTGCAGAAATATTGCTTAGGTTATTTTCAACACAGCTGTGCAAGCTAAACTTTTCTAACCTAAAAACTATCAGCAATGATGTTCTATGAAAAGGGTTTTCTTTACAGGTAAAACTGTGGAGTACTTTAGAAAAAAACTAAAATCCATTCAGAGAAATGACTCCTGTAAAATTGCAGGAAATAATAATAATAATAAAAAATCTGAATATAGTTTATTAACAGTTATATTAATCATAAACCTTTAGAGCTTTCAGTCTGGGCCCAACTGAGAGTGCAGCTCAGGAAAGCCAAATCTTCATATATGTACAAAAAGGCAGAATGTTATCTGTACACTGGAGGCAAAAAAGTTAAAGACAAAAAAACCCCAAAATAATAAAGTAAATAAATGTGAATGATGGGTGAAGCTTAAGAAAGAAGCTTTATAAAAAACAGATCTACTGACAGGGCAATGAACAAGATGCTACAAATTCATTAAAAGCTGCAGTTTGTAACTTTAATTTAAAAAAAATTCAAATATCTGTTAAAATTGCCACCATTTTTGAGTTAGTTATGAAAGAGATAATCTGTGAAAGAAAATTGATCTTCAGGAGCTCTACTTGCTGTCTGAAGAAATGTGGCGCTCCCAACCTAAAATAACCAATCAGAACCAGGAGGCAGGTCTTAGCGCTGTCAATCATCCTCATGATCATGCTGCTAAATGTGGTAATGGTGGAGAAACAACTTGCCGTTACAGGTAAAACATTTATCTGCCATGCTAACTAGCTTTAGCTGCAGCTTGCTCTATGGTAGCACTGCCAATCAGATGGAGGGTGATCAGAGTTGGATAGTAACCAGTTACACTTGAGTAAAAAAGGTAGCTTCAGACATTGTACTTATTACAAAGTATCACTGCGCTTACTTGAGAAAATCTTTTGGATTTTCTACCCACTGAATGAAAACCAAACATGTTTTGATAAAATAAATCACCAAAGACATACACATGCAGTTTTTGTTAAAGTTTCAGAAGTTTGTAAAAATTTTTATTTTGCCTTTAATTTAATTTTTTATTACTTGCATAAATTTTTGTAATTTTGTCCTTAAATTAGCAAAATTTCTACTTAACTTTATATTTTGTTCCTTCTGATTATGTCATTTTAAAATATGAAATAATTGATCATTTGATCAGTTACTCAGTGCTTTAATAGACTTTTTACCCAATACTTTTTTACTCTTAGTTGATGGCTACTATGTTGAAGTAGTGCTGGTTTCACTAGAGTTTAACATTTGGGTTGTTTGCCCATCTCAGAGTGATTGACAGCACTAAGATCCGACTCCTGGCTCTCTGATTGGTTGTTTCTAGTAAGCATAGGCAGAGGTTATTTTATTCCCCCCAGTTTATCTGTTTTATTACCAAACAAAACAGATAAATAGTGAAATAGTGACAGTTTCAATAAATATGTAAAAAAAAAAAAAAAAGTTACATACTGGAGTTAAGTGAAGAAAAGCAAAATAAATAAATAAATAAATAAAATAAAATAAAAAAGTCCTCCAATAAAAGATAACTAAAATTTGACTGGCTGATGGAAAAACTGCCTCATTTGAAAACAACCACAATATCCAAACTGCAGCAGCCCTGAAGGAACTGAAAAGTGTTGCATCCTTTCATGGTCCGTCCGTCCGTCCATCCGTCCGTCAATCAGGTCGCTGACCTCTGGTAGACAGAAGAGAAGAGATGTTTCCCATGGTACTTTTGGCACTAGTATTCGCCTTTGGTCCAGCAATAGGCAAATAGATGTCTGTATGTTCCTTTAAAAAGGTTACAAAAAACAAGAAGAAGAAGAAGAAGAAGGAAAAAAAAGAAGGCTCATATGTCAGTTCCACAAGCCACCAGCAGAGGGCAGGTGGGGTAGAGTTGGATGGAGATGAGTAGAGATGGGAAGTGGGTTTGTTTGTTATAAAACTATTTCTATGGCGTGTTGCCGTCTCTCAGAACCACCAAGTGCACGGTCCGAGGGAAACTCTTCAGCAGAGAGACGGCTGTCTCGTGCTCCATGTGTAAAAAACTATGTCCGTTAGCCTGCAAGGCAAACACGCAGCACAGTCAACAGCAATGTGTGTGTGTGCGCATGTGTATAGAGGTATGTGTTCTGCAGATTTTCCATACACATGTCAATGTGTGAGTGTTTTGTGGGAGGATGGAGGGTCACTGCCATCATTATCTCAGTAACACATCACTGTTGGGGGAAAAGAGAGAGAAGAGGAGGAGCTACACAGTCATGCTGTAGAAAGAGAAGGGGTAAAGACAAAAAAGGGTTTTCAGATGAGTTCATCCAGCTAAACTGTACAACTTTAGGAGTGAAGATGGTAGACAACAGAGAGGAGGCGGGGGAACATAGATGAGCGTAAAGCTGACGCTGATTTCTTATCTTGATTGTTCCCTTAATGTTCAAAAACCGAAAAATTGAAGTTTTAGCCGTCCTCGTTTGTGCTTTGGGATTCAGTTTAAACGATTGCACTGAGCTACATTAAGGTTTCTCAAACTTTTTCAGGCTGAGAATCACTTACCCCTTTTAACAAACAAACACAGACCACCTAACCTTAAACTGACCTGTGATAACAACATCAAAATTAAAATGTCAACATCATTTTAATGTTGGGCCAAATCAAAATCATGAATGTTCTTAAAGGGCCGGTTGTCCCACAATGTATTGATAAAACCCGCAAACAAAACTGTTAAAATATAAATACATTTTTAAATCTTTTCAGTCTTTCTAGGATTTTGCAATTATTTTTGTGATTTTTTGCAATAAAAATCAAAGTGTTTGTGGTATTAATTTAGAAATATTTGCACTAATGCATGAGGGTAAATGCAGCTTTTTATTACTTGCCATATCATTATAGATTATAACTTGACATTAAGAGAGGCTGAAGCAGCTGTTTAAGAAATACTGTAAACAATCACTTAGATCCAAAATTCTGCAATAATGTACTAGCACGAAAAAGCGCAGGGATTTGTTGATTTTGTGTGAATTTTCACGATAATTTGCAAGAAACAGAAAGGACAGATTGATGTAATTTGACAGTAAACAGATAAAAACTGATTTGATTTGTGAATTAATATTTAAGCACGCTGTTATTCTGACGGTTCTATGTATGTCACTTCAGAGTCCAGAGGGCCCCATAAAAAGCTACGGCGGGCCGGATTTGTTGTAACAAAACAAACACCAGGTCTCACCAACTGAAACTCGTTCAAAAGAATCGAAACGTTTGTGAAAGACGCATGAAAACTCATACAAGTTTACATGCAATACCTGGTACACCACTAGGGGGCGGCAGTGGAGGACAGTTTGAGAACGACTGCGCTACAACTTTACAAGTTCTTCTGTAGAAAATGAAGGTATCAAAGTATTAGGATAGAATGAAAATCTATAAGTGTTTAATATCAGTCGATATTGATCATAGCTATTTGTTTTTAATATACGAGATGCTGCCAAACTGGTGGTGTGAATATTGTTTTTTTTTAAGCAGTTATGAGGCATGATGGGGAAAATCTTAAGCTGGTGCCAGTTTCTCAAAAGGTTGTTGCTAGGTAACCAAGCAGTGAGTGAGTTGCTAGGTAACCAAAGAGTGAGAGGGTGAGTTGATTCCACTATCGTTTGCTCAGCTACCTGAGAGTGGCTTTAGCCTTTCCTCTGCCTACATCCCCCAGAATGCTGTGCGGTTCTGGATCAGAGTTCAGTGAAATTATTGAATATTCTACCAGGTTTATTAACTATTGATACTGATCACGTGTTTATCTGCATATATATTGTTATTGATTAATTGCTTGTTTACCTAATGTGAAAATAAACATGTTCCGGTTACCAGCATCGACTTCTACACTGCAAAAACACAAAATCTTACCAAGTATTTTTGGTTTAGTTTTTAGTGAAAATATCTTAGTAAGCGTGAAATACGACAAAACTAACTTACAAGTGACTTTTCAGCAATATATAGGTGCTTGTTTTAAGAAAATAATTCCTTAAAATTGGGAAAGAAGTGGATTAATTCAGTTACAGCAGGACAGTTTTGCCTTGTTAAAAGTGAAATAGTTTAAACAACAGAACTACATGATTCATTATGAAGATCAGAAGGAGATTTTTATTCCCATTTCTTGAGTATCTCTACAAGTTAGGACATATTACTTTACACTCTATAACTTATATTAAACATGGAGTTGGTAGTTGATATGTTGCAGCTCTCTTATTAAAGAATATAGCTTTAACATCTAAGCTTTTGAAACTAATGATGAAAACAAAAATGAAACAGTCGGGGGGAGAAAGGTCATGCCAGATATCTGTATGGTCATGATACAGAGGCAGAATATAAAGCAGAATGAAATGTGGATCTTTTACATTATAAATCTGCAGTGCCTATAAAACCTTTCAGATGTTTCACTTAAAAAAAATTATAAAAATTATTTTCACAAATCAATTATGATCAAAAAAGCTCGGCTTTTTTGAGAAAAAATTACCAAACATTTTTGGTATCTTTGGTAAAAGATGATTGTTTTACTTGCCACCCATAGCTGTGTTGCCGCGGTAGAGCAACTCCGTTAACAAAAACACACCTGGAGATTTAGGTATTAATTTAGCGCAGCGTGCCACTGCAAAGGGAAAAACAAGAAAGAAAAAAAAAACTACCAAAAACCACTCGCATTTTTTGTTTTTCTTGCTCTCTACGCAGAGATCCGTTGCCATGGTAACCGACTGACAACAGCTTCACTAAAGTTTAAGGATTCAACACCAAAAAAAAAAAACACGCAAATATTTCCCACACATAGAAATATTTGTGAAACATTTCTGTGTGGGAAATGTTTTTTTTTTTTTTGTTTGCAAAAAACCCCCCAAAAAACATTGCAAACAAAAATCTGTTTTTGTTTGAGAAAAACAGATTAATAACGGCTAAATAATGTGCTCATTTTGCGATTATTACGTGATCGTACAAACACTGCGGTGGCTGATTTGCTCATTTAGAGTTGGTGTGTGTGCCGCCATTTTTTCCTAACTGAACCGAAACATGAAATTCCACAGCACAGCTACATGTTGAGATTGTCAAAGTCAAGCTAGCATAGCTGACCTACTTCTGTCTCCCTTGCCATTTTCTTTTAATTAAAACATTTTCCTGACGTTGTCATCTACTAGTCTTAGTGTTGACAATTTCATATATCACGTAAACTTTTAAAGATTTATCTCATTTTAGCCAAAACCAATGGGAGTTATCGTTGGCTAGCAGTTTTGCAACGCGACTATAGGCACTGTGTGTTGCTACCAAGATGAGATTTCATCCCATCTTTGAATGGAAGGCTGTGTGCCACGTCCTGCTGAATATGCTGCCTCATTATTTGAAAAGGTGGGATGTTGCTGACTGAAGCCTGACGTTATGTCGAGGGGGAGGATGTTACCTGCAGTATCTTGTCTCCGGGCTTCAGTGAGGAGGCGGCGGGCCCGTCATGCTGTACCCTAGTAACAAAGATACCCTATAAGTCAAAATGATACACCGTTAGGACAACACAGGGACACGATGGTTTAGAATCTTTGCCTTTCTCATGCTCATCTCAATATCCAACCCAACCCCAAACACAAAACGAATATTTAAACAAATCAGATTTCTCCCTCAAAGGAATGAAAATACTGCAAAAGTACTACTAAGAATTGTTCATGATAATGCTATTTCTTTTATTTATTTTAGAAACGGCTTCAAAGTTTCAAAGAAAATAACTTATTGGCTATAGCTAAAAATGTAGAAAAAATAAACAAAGAGCAAATAATTCAAGAATATGGGAAGGAAAATATGTGTGGGTTTGGAAATAAGTAGATATCAGCAATCATCCCCCCAATGTTTTCTTTTCCAAATTACCCAAGGCAGAGATTGTAAAAACACCAACATCTTTTCACCCAGAGCTGAAAGATGTTTTCCAACACAGAGGAGTCAGACAACGCAGCTGCAGAAACTCCACATGGTTCAACAGGCTGCTAACATGTTGAACACAGATAAATGTGCCGTTAAGAGAACCGGAAACATAAAAACACGATGCGGTGGTGACGGTGCAGCACCATCCAGGACACTACAGTGAGTGAGGAAATACAGCAACAGACACAAATAGGTGTTAAGTTGCAACATGTGGCAACACTGACAATCATACAGTGAGCCTCACAAATACAGAAAAATACTTCAATTATCCCGCAACAAAGTTGGTTAGTTTGCCATGCAGACAATGCTTTCACACTGACATTTGCTTGGAGTCAATTAGTCTGTGATTGGATAAAGCTCACTGTATATTTTAAGGAAATATGCCATCAGCTGATATTAGTAACAGTGTAAAACAGTTGCACACAGAGCTGAAAAACACAACAAAGAAAGGTTTTGTTAAAATGGTCTTAATCTGAAAAAATTGAGAAGTATTTTCCACAGACTGATGAGACTTTAGCAGCTAAATCAGAGTTAGCTTAGTGTGCAACAGTGAAATGAACAAAAGGGGGGAAGAAATAAATTTTTAAAAGTACAACATCCCCAGTGGAGGGCAGAACAATTACAGGTTTGAAATAAATTCCTCTTTCATCACAGAAAAACAACCTTTTAATTGGACGACATTTTAGCAAAAGACTTTAAAAAAATACATCAATTTTTTTTTGCAAAAACGTAAAATGAAAGATTCATAAGAATGACAACAACAAACACTAATATCTCTATAATTTCTGTCTGTTTTTGGTCATTAGTGCCACCAAAGACCAGGGGAGCAGAGAGGAAATGGGAGAGCATAATAATAAGATCACAGTGTTTTTTAAACTTATCCTATATTTATTTATTTATTCTTTGTTCTGGGATGTACTTTTATTTATTTATCTGCTTGCTTTCCATTTTCTCCCTCTCTTTTCCTCTTCTACCCAAAATATCTGAAGCCGGGTTATTCTAGCAGTCTAGAAAAGAGAAAAGAAAAATAATAATTCAAAAAGAAAATAATTGCCAAAATTAACAGAAAAAGGTAGATCCTAATCCACACGTGTTAAATGTTTCATTGTTTGAATGTTTCCATTTTAATGTAAACCTCCTTGTTTGTTTCTGTTTGTTATTCATTCGATTATCTGGTTAATTGTTTTGTAGAACAAAACCTCTTTCTGTAATGTTTGTTGTTTATACAAAAATTAAAAGATAGTTTTATAGTATAGTCCCAGTTAGCTTTTGTTTTCCATTTATTTCAGGTAGCAACAATGTTTTCTCAATTTAAATCTTTTACTTTGTCAGTTTCTTTCAGAGACGAGCCTTATATAATATAGAGAAGAATAAAGACAGACAGAAAGGAAAAATCCAAGATCCAGTCAATATGAGGCAACTTTTCTTCTTACTGCGCTCTAATCAACCAGAACTGAAACGGACCCGGAGGTGCAGAGAGCCGCTGCGTTTTTTAAAGCCGATGCTTCAGGATTCCTGTTGCTTCTGCAGGGCGCCATCAACGGACTGAACCCGACCCAGAGCAGGAAGAGAAAACGCTGCTGCAGCTTGCAGTTAATTAGGCGTCACATTTTAGTTCCTCACTTAAATACAAATTAAAGTTGGTACTTCTTTTACAGCTGGTTACTATTTATTATTAGACTACTCTTACTGAAGCTGTTACATTTATGCCTTGCATTGTAGTTAGTCCAGAGTCAAGGATTTCAAACTCATCTGCATTTTTAACCACATTTAGATTATGAATGTTTTCATAATGTATTGATAAAAACCTAATAAATATCTGTGTGCGCATTAAATGAGTTAAATATCTTTTTACACCGATCCGTCCCTCTGGAATTTAGTGATTGTTTTCTGGAGAGATATTAAATATTTCTGTGCTTACGTATGGCAGTAAAAGTGATTTCTTTGCTCCAGGTGAGGCAGGTGGGCGTTAGCATCTGTAAACCCAAAGTTTTGACCATTCTTTGAGAAAAATTTGCAATAAACTCATGATTATGCTTTAGCACGAAACGTGTTGATTCTGCGTGAATTCGCAAAAAACTGGAGGGACAAAACCTGGCAGCAAACAAAACAAAACAAAAAACTGATTGATAAAATAATATTTAAGCACAATATGTTTTATTTCTGAACTTCTCTGGAGGCCAGAGGGCCACATGAACAGCTATTTGCCCAGATTTGGCCCCAGAGCCTTCAGTTTGACACCATGTTGAGATAATTCATTTCAAAATAATGCAGAAAACAAGCTGAACACTAGAGGGAGCTACTGCACCAAGGATTAGTGTCGCTGTATTTCTTTAGTTCTGGTAATCAAAGCATTCATGTGTAATTTTGAGAATTTAAAATGCCTAAACCTGGTATATAGAAAATACAACATACAGGGTAAATATTAGTGGAAAACAGTAAAAATATTTGCTGATTTTTGTTTTACTCTGACAACTCAACAATAATTGTTTTGTACTGGAACGCAGATAGTTCCTGTTTTAAAGCCCTTTGTGGATTTACAGAGTGTTTCAGCTGAGAGTTACCCGTCTCCATGCACAGGACTTAATTCACTCCAGTGGGTTTTATTGAGTTTTCTTGCAGTAGCAAAAGGCTGTAAAGTTGAAGGAAAAGGTGGGACAATCCACTTCTTTAAAATATTTTTGCTACAATTACAGCTCAGCAGGGTTTTGTAGTATATTTAGAGAATTTCAGATTAAATGGAGAGTACTCTGCAGGTTCCCATTTACATTTTATTGAATTTTTAAGGGTTATCCCAACACCTTAAAGGGGCAGTATTATGCGTTTGCCATTTTATGGTACAACCACCAAGTAACCATGTTACCTTCTGTTGTTAAATAATGCTATTTACACCAAATATGACTTAAAATAAATTTTACTTTGTAACGTGACATCTTGAAATTGGGACTCTGTCTCTTTAAAATCTCATGCTCTTTCTGTAACTCCGCCTTCAGGAAGTCATCCCAACATGGCTCCTGTATTAAAACAACGTTTTGACCAGCGTTGCATAATGAGCTCAGCAGATGTGCACCACCACCAGGTGTTTGCTAATTGCTGCTGGCTAGTCTGAAGGAGCTGTGCCTCGAAGGCCGCCCAGCTGAATGGTTGCCATGGGAGAATAAACTATTTCCAGGTATGTTTTTGATGAGTTAATAACATTATAACATGATGTAAAGCTCAAAAATATAAATTTTACATAATAATACCCTTTTATTATGCTTAAAACTAAACCTAAAACCTCTTCTAAAGTAAATAATTCCCACTTTGTGACTGCTGTCGGAGGAAGGTGCTCTATGAATAAAATTGAAAAAGTCTAAAAAAATTTTTTTGAATATTCTGGCTCTAATCAGACATAATGGGAATAAGTTCAAGGAGTTATGCTTTTCCAAAACCTGTAAAAATCATTCATTGTCATGACTTACTTAAAACATTTCATCTGCAGAGACTCTGCTGCCTCTTTATGACCAAGTACAATAGGAACTATAAAACAACTGCTCAAGTCAGCAGCTACCCGACCTTAATATAAAAGTTAAACAACAGTTTTCTTTCTACCTTCTCAGTAAAACGTCACCATTCGTCCTCAGAATGGGCCGTCCCGTCAGAATAAAACGTCACACCTTCCATCCCTGAAGCAAAGCAAACATCTAAAATCGCCCACAGCGCCCCAGAACTGAGCAGACGGCCAAAAAAAGCAGCTGGAGCTTCTTGTGTGCGGCGCCGCGCTCCTTGAGGCCGACCGCAGCGCCTCGTTTCTGGGACAGATCGCCTTGCAGAGCGGGCCTGGGGGCTCTCCGACCCAACAGGCTGCTGCTGCAGACGGGCTCCGTCAAATTTAGAAGCCCCGTCGATGAAAGAGATTCTTGTAAGATCCGAGTCTGATGACGCTACAAGGCGGTTCAAAGCAGCTGCAGAAAATATGTCAGGACTTTTTCAACTAACCTGATGAAGTTCAGTTACGGTTTTAATACATTTAAAGGGGCAGTGTTCGCTTAAATCAGCTGTTTTTAGCTTTGCATCCCACATCAAAAACATACCGGGAGCGTTGCTTTGATATTTTCATTCATGTTTTAATCACCATGGCAACCATTCAGATAGGAGGACGTAGCCCCGCCTCCTGGGAGCTGCAGTTTCTCACAGGAAACCCTCCCCCACCCACTCAGCTCCTTCAGACTAGCCAGCAGCAATCAGCAAACACCTGGTGGAACTGCTGAGCTCATATGAGCCACTTTACTGATAAAAACATTTTTAAAGGGTTAATAGAGGAGCCATGTTGTGGTGACTCCAGAGGATTTAAAGAGACGGAGGCCTAATTTCAAGGCATATTCGACATTTACAGCATTTTTTAACGACTGAAGGTAATATAGTTACTTGATTGTAGAGTTTGGTAGCATCAAGTTACATTTACCTGAGTAATTGTTTTGAAAAAATCTATATTTTTACTATGCTGTATTTTCTACTCTTGACAAAAATGTCTGGATTTTCTACCCACTAAATGAAAAACAAACTTGTTTTAACCAAAAAATCACCAGACACAGACACACAACAACCTGCAGTTTTTGTTCAAGTTTAATAAGTTTTATTTGGAAAGGAACTGATCTGAAAACATTTAATTCACCCGATTTTATTACTTAGTTTAATTATTGTCATTTTTTTCCTTAAAATACCAAAATTTTGACTTAACTTTATATTTTGGTTTATCTGATTTTGCAACTTTTAAATATTAAATGATTGGTAATTTGATCAGTTACTCAGTATTGCTTCTTTACTCTTACTTGATTAATTTCTATTTTTACCTGACTACAATTTTTTACCACCTCTGGTTAATGTAGCTGCAAAATGCCACAATGTGCCTGGGAAACAAACATAACGCTGCCTCTTTAAGTCAAATTAAGCCCAATAAATGAACCTCAGCTGTTTATAAAAAGATAAATATTCACTGTAAGTTAACCACGTCGGCCTCTCTGCCTCACGGACAAACACCAGCTGCAGTTTCCATGGCAACTCTGAGGGAAAGCTGAGGAGGCTGTGATTGGCTGACAGGCTGGGTCAGGTCGTACCATGTCGGAGGGTTTGAAGGGGTTCCCCTGGCCGCTGATGCCGCCAGAGATACTGAAGCCGAGGCCGGGGTTCTTCTCTATCCTCACACACAGCTAGGCAGGAAGAGCAGAGAGAGACGGCTGAGAGTGAAACACGGCGAAAACTGCAGAGAGCAAATAAACACGAGGAGGAGCGCTCCGGCAGCTATTTGGAACAACCAGGACACAAATAACGCCGCCAGTGTTTTGCTGTTTGGCATAATGGGAAGCTACCTCTTGCAATGAAAGGGGGGGAACCAAGAAAACCAAAAAAACCCGGAGGCAGGTCGCGGTGCAGACTGGTGCAAATGACTTCATGTCCCTTTCTAAACTGGAACGGCGCTCTCCATCTGCAGAACGTTTCTGATTACGACTGACACCTCTGGCCTGGTTACAGCACAGACTGCGGCTCTGTGGTGGCCAAGTTACTTAATTATCTCCACATTTTATCAATATTAGCTGCTCGTTCATTGCAACGACAAAAAGAAAAACAATCCTACCAAGAATTTATGGTCTAGCTTCTAGTAGAATATATTATTACTCTTGAAATATGACAAATGTAACATGAAGTTATTTGTCAAGAAGATATAGGAGCTTGTTTTTATTGAATAATTCCTTAATATTATTTTACTTACAACAAGATATTTTTCCCATGTCACAATTGATATAATCTGCCAGGGAAACAGTATTTATTTCATCAACATTGATGAATTATTGACTTGAAACATGAAAGTTACTGGCAGAAAAGTTACTTTAAGTAAGTTTGTCTTATTTAAAGTCTACTGAGATATTTGAATCAGAAAACAGACCAAAAAAAAGTAAGATAACATTTTGTTATCAATTATATTATTGGTATTATTGGTCTAGTTTCTAGAGCACATATGTCAGTAAACTTGATATAAGATAAAACTAAATTGTTAACAACATATGTGAGCTTGTTTTAAGTAAAATATTCCTTAACATAAATAATGATTAAAAAAAAGGGCTACTGGAACTTAATTTATAACAAGACATTTATTCTCCTTTTATAAGTGACAGAAATCCACCAGTGGGATTAAATTATCTCCGTGAAGGAATAATTATAGAAAACAAGCTCCTATATCTTGTTAAAGATTTACTTTAGGTTAGTTTTGTCTTAATTCAACGTATTTGCACTAGAAACTAGAGCAAAATTCCTTGGTAAGATCTTGAGTTTTTGCAGTGATGTTGGTCAAGATTTCAAATATTTTGGTCTAATTTCTAGTGCAAACATCTTAGTACACTTGAAATATGATAAAAGTTAAAAGTAATTTTTTAACAAAATATAGGAGCTAAGAAATAAGTAAATAATTCCTTAATATTAATTTTAAAAATGTACTAATTCCACTGGGACTTCACTTACGAGAAATTTTTCTGCCAGTGGAAGAAGTTAATCAATTTTAATTATTTATTTACACAAAACCTCCTATATCTTCCTAAAAACTTATTTATAAGTTAGCTGTGTTTTAAATTAAGTATGCTAACATATTTGCATTACAGACCAAATATACTTGGTAAGCCTTACTTTATGTTTCTGCATCAAAATCTGCTAGGAAAAAATCACCAATTATTGTATTTGATGAATGCTAACTACTTGTGCTTTTCCTGTGTGCTAAGCAGCAGAACAAGCACTTAGCACCTTCCATACCTGCTCTTGGAAACCATCCGTGCTTTTCTGGCCTTTAGTCTGCAGCAGGCAGCGAGCGCTCTGAGGCCTGGGGTTGGTGTGGGTCGCCATGACGGCCTGGTTGCTGTGGGTCATGCCTTGATTCACGTGGTACTGCGGATTGGTAGCCGGCTGATGGGAGGTGTGGGGGTTGTACTGAGATTGGTTTCCAGATGATGACAGCGTCATGGGGAGGCCGCCACTGGGGTACGCCTGGCCAGGGGAGGTAAGGCCTGAGGAAAACACAAAACAAATAAAAGTTTGGTTTCTTGTTTAAAATTCTGGGTTTCCCTCAGAAAGCTTGCTAATTTGACAAGAAATTTGAAAATTTGACCTGGTACTTATTAGCGGTGCTGCTGCGGCAGAACGACTCCGTTTACTAAATGAAACCCTGAGATGTAGGGGCAACTAATTAATGCTTTGTGCCACAACAAAGGACAAAATAATGCAAAAAAACTGTGAAGAATAACTCAAAACCACATTTTTCCTCACTCTCTGTATCGGCTGAGCTACACGCAGACTCGTTGCCGTGGCAACGGGCAAAAAACCCGGTACTTTATGTTTCAGGATTCAACACCAAAAAACACTCAAACATTTCAGACACAAAGAACAAAACATTCAGAACGTTACAGTTTTATGTTTTTAGGCTTTAAGTTTATTTTCGATCGTTAAGAAAAGCTGTGGTAGATTAGCTACCGCTACGAATGGCTAAGCTAACACTGCAGTGGTTGATTAGCTAATTTAAACACCTGCTCTACTCATGATCTGTCAGAGCTGATGTGTGGCTCGCCTTTTTTTTAAATAAACCCACTGTGACTAATAATGTGTCTTCGCCTTTTTGTTTTTTAATCAACCCACTGTGACTAATAATGTTTCTTGATCAAGGTAGGAGTTGAAACCCCACCGCGTTAGCTCTAGCTGCGCAGCTCTACGTGAACCGCAGGAATAACTTCAAGTCACGCTTTCAGAGGTGCGTTGAAAATAATTTATTTGTAGACAAAGAATTTAGTGCGGCTTTTCCATCTCAACACGCTGCCCAGCTCCCGGCTCTGTCTGCGCTGATAAAGTTTCTGTCTATGGTCCCGGTTGGCCGGAAAGTTAGTGGTTAAAGAATTAGTGCTAACCTCATCATGCAGGTTCAGCCCAGTGAGGAGCTTTCCTGTTCTCCTCGCAGTCACGCTGATTTTATACTATTTTATTTTTCTTTTAGTATTATTTTTCCGGTTACACGATGCATCAAACCGTATCAAATGTTTTGGCTACTTAGTCAGCCAGAGTGCGACCGCGCGAAGATCTGAGAAACCTTTGTGAAAATGGTCCTATAAACTCGAGCAACAGTTTCTGTGGCCCTTATTAAAAACTCAACAGAGACAAAATGGAAGAGCTACTAAAGCCACATTAGCAGCATTTAATTAAATCTCCCGGTTGTTGCACATCTCTGCGCGCAGTTTAACTCATCATGCAGGGCCGGTCCAAGGCTGTATGAGGCTTGGAGCAGAATTTGACTTGGGGCCCCTTTTTGTAGATAAAAACATCAGCATCTTTAACAGCTTTGTATATTTAGGGAAATCTGGGAGAGGGGGAGTCTTTCTAAACAGAGTTCAAACGCAAATATTAAACTCATAGCATCAGATTGTTACTATGGTAACAAAACAAAATGAATATTGTTCTTTGAACTTTTGCAAAGTAAACTTGCCAGAGCCTTAAAACCTTGCATATAAATGTTAATTTAAAATCTTTTGATTTATGTATGCTGAAACCATTAAATCAAATTTAGCAGCATTGATAATCTCAATAAATAAATGTTACATTTATGTATCTGTAGTCTGTGTTAAAATATTAGCATTTATGGGCCCCTGAAGCCCTGGGGGCCTGATGGAGCAGCTGACTTAATTTGGATTAAATAAAAGTGCAAATAATTGATTTTCATTTTAATTGTATTTTTTGATTTGTTGTTTTTCAGACTAGTTGTGGGTTTCAATAGCGTTTCACTGGCGGTCTTTTCCAGTAACATATAATAATATTTTTACATTTCCTGTCTACTTAACATCTTTTAGAACAAAAACACGGTCTTGGCACCCCGACCACCGGGATTAGCAAGTTTTCTGGGGGAAACCCTGATATCTAATCACACTTACTTATAAAGTGTATGGCGGAGTGAGCGGAGTTCTGGAGAGTGTGACGTCACCTGCAAAGGGTCAGTAGTTCGATTTGCAGACCTGATCTGATCGTTTCCATAGCAACGACCAGCAGCTAGATCTTGCCTCAGAACTAGAGTGAGCTCACTGATGAGGTCACAGAACATCAAAGGTCAAAGAGGTTCTGAGGTTCTGCTTGTCTCTCAGAACGTCAGTCCGAATTGAAACAGTAAACTTAGCGGTCCAAAATGACGAGTTTATCAAAGATACCAGTCGGCGTGATTTTACCACTTGGATTCGGACTAGGATACTTGGTAAGTACAGCGATGAGGAAAATCTTTAATTATTACTTCCCTGGAAACGATGTGGACAACAGTAGCTCTCGAGCTGAGAGCAGCGACGTGGGAAAGGATATATCTTCTCTTGATTCTGGAGGATTGACCGAAGATGAAACAATTGATTTGACTTCACAGATGACTGTGCTCCTGTCTCTGGAAGACAACACAGTCTTTGGAAATATGATTCCAAAACGAACTGACCTGGACTGGAAAGTTTTCAAAAAGGAGGAGAAATTTTCATCTGAAATTGCTTTAAGTAGCAAGACTTCCCAGGTTGGTGCTCAGGAGCCCAATGCTCCTGATGGTCGTCCTGCCACAGCTGTCCCTCGTCCTGCCACAGCTGTCCCTCGTCCTACCACAGCTGTCCCTCGTCCTGCCACAGCTGTACCTCGTCCTGCCACAGCTGTACCTCGTCCTGCCACAGCTGGCCCTCGTCCTGCCACAGCTGCCCCTCGTCCTGCCACAGCTGCCCCTCGTCCTGCCACAGCTGCCCCTCGTCCTGCCACAGCTGCCCCTCGTCCTGCCACAGCTGGCCCTCCGGCCACTGCCATTAGTCATGCCACAGCTGTCCCTCGTCCTGCCACAGCTGGCCCTCCGGCCACTGCCGTTAGTCATGCCACAGCTGTCCCTCGTCCTGCCACAGCTGGCCCTCATCCTGCCACTGTTGGCCCTCCGGCCACTGCCGTTAGTCATGCCACAGCTGTCCCTCGTCCTGCCACAGCTGGCCCTCATCCTGCCACTGTTGGCCCTCCGGCCACTGCCGTTAGTCAAGCCACAGCTGTCCCTCGTCCTGCCACAGCTGGCCCTCCGGCCACTGCCGTTAGTCATGCCACAGCTGTCCCTCGTCCTGCCACAGCTGTCCCTCATCCTGCCACAGTTGGCCTCTCCCTGACACAGCTGTCCCTCGTCCTGCCACTGTTGGCCCTCCGGCCACTGCCGTTAGTCATGCCACGGCTGCCCCTCGTCCTGCCACTGTTGGCCCTCGTCCTGTCACAGCTTCCCCTCGCCCTGCCACGGCTGGCCCTCGCCCTGCCACTGTTGGCCCTCCGGCCACTGCCGTTAGTCATGCCACAGCTGTCCCTCGCCCTGCCACAGTTGTCCCTCGTCCTGCCACTATTGGCCCTCCGGCCACTGCAGTCAGTCCTGCCACTGTTGCATTTCCTGCCACAGCTGTCCCTCATCCTGCCACAGCTGGCCCTGCCACTGTTGGCCCTCAAGCCCCTGTCCGTTAGTCTCCCACAGCTGTCCCGTCCTGCCACAGATGTCCCTCGTCCTGCCACAACGGGCCTCGCCTGCCACAGCTGTCCCTCGTCCTTGCCACTGTGGCCCTCTCCCGGCCAGCTGTCCCTCGTCCTGCCACTGTTGCATTTTCTGCCACGGCTGTCCCTCATCCTGCCACAGCTGTCCCTCGCCCTGCCACAGCTGTCCCTCGTCCTGCCACTGTTGGCCCTCACCACTGCCAGTGTCCTGCCACTGTTGCATTTCCTGCCACAGCTGTCCCTCATCCTGCCAAGGCTGCCCCTTGTCCTGTCACGGCTGCCTCTCGTCCTGCCACAGCTGGCCCTCGTCCTGCCACAGCTGGCCCTCGCCCTGCCACTGTTGGCCCTCGCCCTGCCACTGTTGGCCCTCCGGCCACTGCCGTTAGTCATGCCACAGCTGTCCCTCGCCCTGCCACAGTTGGCCCTCGCCCTGCCACAGCTGGGCCTCGCCCTGCCACAGTTGTCCCTCGTCCTGCCACTATTGGCCCTCCGGCCACTGCCGTCAGTCCTGCCACTGTTGCATTTTCTGCCACAGCTGTCCCTCATCCTGCCACAGCTGGCCCTCGCCCTGCCACTGTTGGCCCTCCGGCCACTGCCGTTAGTCATGCCACAGCTGTCCCTCGCCCTGCCACAGTTGGCCCTCCGGCCACTGCCGTTAGTCATGCCACAGCTGTCCCTCGTCCTGCCACTATTGTCCCTCGTCCTGCCACTATTGGCCCTCCGGCCACTGCCGTCAGTCCTGCCACTGTTGCATTTTCTGCCACAGCTGTCCCTCATCCTGCCACAGCTGGCCCTCGCCCTGCCACAGCTGGCCCTCGCCCTGCCACTGCTGGCCCTCGCCCTGCCACAGCTGGCCCTCGCCCTGCCACTGTTGGCCCTCGCCCTGCCACAGCTGGCCCTCGCCCTGCCACAGCTGGCCCTCGCCCTGCCACTGTTGGCCCTCCGGCCACTGCCGTTAGTCATGCCACAGCTGGCCCTCGCCCTGCCACTGTTGGCCCTCCGGCCACTGCCGTTAGTCATGCCACAGCTGTCCCTCGCCCTGCCACAGTTGTCCCTCGTCCTGCCACTATTGGCCCTCCGGCCACTGCCACTATGCCACTGTTGCATTTTCTGCCACTGCCCTCATCCTGCCACTGGCCTCGCCACTGCCAGCTGGCCCTCGCCCTGCCACTGTTTGCCACATTCATGCCACAGCTGCCACAGCCCTGCCACAGCTGTCCCTTGCCCTGCCACAGCTGGCCCTCGCCCTGCCACTGTTGGCCCTCGCCCTGCCACAGCTGGGCCGTTAGTCATGCCACAGCTGTCCCTCGTCCTGCCACTGCTGCCCCTCGTCCTGCCACGGCTGTCCCTCGTCCTGCCACAGCTGTCCCTCATCCTGCCACAGCTGGCCCTCGCCCTGCCACAGCTGGCCCTCGCCCTGCCACTGTTGGCCCTCCGGCCACTGCCGTTAGTCATGCCACAGCTGTCCCTCGCCCTGCCACAGCTGTCCCTCGCCCTGCCACAGCTGTCCCTCGTCCTGCCACAGCTGGCCCTCGCCCTGCCACGGCTGCCGTCAGTCCTGCCACTGTTGCATTTTCTGCCACAGCTGTCCCTCGTCCTGCCACTGTTGGCCCTCGCCCTGCCACTGTTGGCCCTCCGGCCACTGCCGTTAGTCATGCCACAGCTGTCCCTCGCCCTGCCACAGCTGTCCCTCGCCCTGCCACAGCTGTCCCTCGTCCTGCCACTATTGGCCCTCCGGCCACTGCCGTTAGTCATGCCACAGCTGGCCCTCGCCCTGACACTGTTGGCCCTCCGGCCACTGCCGTTAGTCATGCCACAGCTGTCCCTCGCCCTGCCACAGCTGTCCCTCGCCCTGCCACAGTTGTCCCTCGTCCTGCCACAGTTGTCCCTCGTCCTGCCACTATTGGCCCTCCGGCCACTGCCGTCAGTCCTGCCACTGTTGCATTTCCTGCCACAGCTGTCCCTCGTCCTGCCACGGTTGGCCCTCGTACTGCCACTGTTGGCCCTCGTACTGCCACTGTTGTTTGTCCTGCCACGGCTGTCCCTCGTCCTGCCAAGGCTGCCCCTCGTCCTGCCAAGGCTGCCCCTCGTCCTGCCAAGGCTGCCCCTCATCCTGCCAAGGCTGCCCCTCATCCTGCCAAGACTGTCCCTCGTCCTGCCAAGGCTGCCTCTCGTCCTGCCACTGTGGGCCCTTTGTCCTGCCACTGATGCCCCTCATGTCCTGCCTACTGTTGGCTCATCCTTGCCATGGCTGTTGTCCTTTGTCCTGCCACGGCTGTCCTTTGTCCTGCCACTGATGCCCCTCATGCTGCCATTGATGCCACTAATCCTGCCACTGTCCTTGTCCTGCTGACAACAAAGAGACATTTTAAAAGTTCATCATGATATATCATTTCATTCTCTCTACCCAGCTGCCTCATCCTGCCATGCTGTCCCTCGTCCTGCCAGGCTGTTCATTTACAGTATGGTGAACTGTTCATCCTGACATGTTGTCCTTTATGCTTCTCTTCAATTATTGTCCTGTTTTCTTTTTTTAAAAAGAATAATTAATTTCATGTTAGCAGGTTCCTCCTGCCACTGTTGTTTGTCCTGCCCAGATTTTGGTAATGGCTGCCCCTCATGAATGGCTGCCCCTCATTTTTGTCATAGCTGTTTTTGTCCTGCCACTGATGCCCCTCATGCTGCTACTGTTGCTCATCCTTCCATGGCTGTCCTTTGTCCTGTCATGGCTGTCCTTTTATTGATGCCCCTCATGCTGCCACTGGCGCCCCTCATGCTGCCTGATGCCACTAATCCTGCCACTGATCCTTGTCCTTTCTGAATGCAGTTTGCATTTCTGTTTGTATCATGATATATCATTTCTGATTCTCGCTCGGCTGTGTCCCTCAGTCCAAAAGATTCATTTTACAGTAATGGTGAACTGTGATTGAAGAAAATTTATTTTTATTGATTCTCTTTAGCAATTTATTCTAATGCTGAACATCCTCAATAATTAATTCATGTTAGCAGGTTCTCTTTTTTTAAGTTGTATCACTCTTTTGTTAAGGGCTGCACAGTGGTTGATAGAGCTTATTTGCCTTGTTGAGAAGGTTTAGCAATTTGATTCTAATGCTGAACATCCTCCTGCATGGATTAGGAGGTTGTCTCCCTTTTTTGTGCATGGTGGGTTCTCTCCGGGTTCTCCGGCTTCCTCCCTGTCCAAAAACTGACTGTCAGGTTAATTGGTTCTCTAAATTCTCCCTAGGTGTGAGTGTGTGTGTGAATGCAGTTGTGCATGTTCTTGCCCTATGCAGACTGGCGACCTGTCTCCAGGCGCTGAACCTGCCTCTCAGTCCGGAGATTTTGGTAATGGATGGTTGCACCATTGAACCTATTAAGGGACAAGAGGGTAAGAAAATGGATGGATGGACTCCTCAATCAAAAAGATCTCAGAAAGTGTCTCAAATTAAGTTCTCTCTGATCCCAAGTAGCACAGGGCTCCCAAATATTTTTATATAGCATTAATATTATGTTATATATGAGTATATATATATATTATATATATGTATATAATATGTCTATAATATGATATAGGAAACTATTAGTCTTGTTCTTTTTTAAATAAGAACTATATCCTAACATACTTTAAATACATACACATAGGTCTTTCTGTCACAATAACAAGATTTATAGTCTTTCTATTTCTCAAATAAACTATTGCGATGCTTTTGTTTGAAGACCTTTGTACACTGATTTAATGGAAATGACTATAGTCTTTCTATTAAAAACTATAGTGTTTCTTTTTAAGAAAGACTATAGTCTTTCTATTTTTAAATAAGACTATAGTCTTTCTATTTTAAATAAAACTATAGTCTTTCTTTTTTAAATAAGACTATAGTCTTTCTTTTTTTAAGAAAGACTATAGTCTTTCTATTTTAAATAAGACTATAGTCTTTCTTTTTTTAAATAAGACTATAGTCTTTCTAAATAAAACTATAGTCTTTCTTTTTTAAATAAGACTATAGTCTTTCTATTTTAAATAAAACTATAGTCTTTCTATTTTTAAATAAGACTATAGTCTTTCTATTTTTAAATAAGACTATAGTCTTTCTTTTTTTAAGACACACTATAGTCTTTCTTTTTTTAAGAAAGACTATAGTCTTTCTATTTTAAATAAAACTATAGTCTTTCTTTTTTAAATAAAACTATAGTCTTTCTTTTTTAAGAAAGACTATAGTCTTTCTATTTTTAAATAAGACTATAGTCTTTCTTTTTTTAAATAAGACTATAGTCTTTCTATTTTAAATAAAACTATAGTCTTTCTTTTTTAAATAAAACTATAGTCTTTCTTTTTTAAGAAAGACTATAGTCTTTCTATTTTTAAATAAGACTATAGTCTTTCTTTTATTAAGAAAGACTATAGTCTTTCTTTTAAAATAAGACTATAGTCATACTTTTTTAAGAAAGACTATAGTCTTTCTATTTTAAATAAGACTATAGTCTTTCTATTTTAAAAAAGACTATAGTCTTTCTATTTTTAAATAAGACTATAGTCTTTCTATTTTTAAATAAGACTATAGTCTTTCTATTTTTAAATAAGACTATAGTCTTTCTATTTTTAAATAAGACTATAGTCTTTCTATTTTTAAATAAGACTATAGTCTTTCTATTTTTAAATAGGACTATAGTCTTTTTTTAAGACTTTAAGATTATAAGAAATCAATTGAGTTCTTATTGACTTAAATATGAAGAATGTTGGACTTTTAACATGATTTCTTAATGCGTTCCTTATTAAAATATTATTCAATTTCCTTCCACATCACAAATATGAAGCATGTCGCATTCACTAAATTACAAATATTTCAACAATATGACAAAATGTCAGAAAAGTCAAAAGACGTTGATGCTTTTCACTGCAAAACACAAAATCTAACCAAGTAACTTTAATGTAGTTTCTAGAGCAAATATCGTCGTCCATTTGGAAAAAGACAAAACTTACTTACAAGTAACTTTTTTGAGCTTATTTTAACTAAATAATTCCATATTATTGATGAAAAAGTACTAGTCCTATTAGCAGATATTTTCACTCATGACGAGGGTAAAATGTCTTGTTCTAACTGAATTAATCTGCCAAAGGAAGTCGTACTTTTTCACCAGTATTAAAGAATTATTCACGTTAAACAAACTCTTCTAGCTCGCTGAAATGTTCGCTGTAAGTTACTTCTCTGATTTCACGTAAGATATTTGCCATAGAAACTAGATTAAAAATTTTGTGTTTTTGCAGTGCTGATTTTAGGCAAATGTCTTGAAAACTTTTCAGCAATAAAAATGAGCTTATTTTAACTAAATAATTTCTTAATATTGATGAAAAAGTCCCTGTTCTACTGGCAGGTTAATTCACTTATAACAAGAAATTTTTTCCTTGTTATCAGAAAAGTAATCTACTAGTTTTTCATCAATATTAAGGAACTATTTAGTTAAAATAAGCTCAAATAGTTACTTTTACTCACTGCACTTGTTTTATTTCAGGTACAGTGAGATATTTGTAGTAGAAACCAGAAAAAAAATGATATGATTTCATGTTTTTGCAGCATTGTAAGGCATTAAATGTAAAATATAGCTCATTAAAGCATAACATAGAGAGAAGTTTTGTCGTTTACCCTGTGAGACGTTGCCTTGGTACTGGCCCGGACCACCTGCTGGTACCACGGACAGCGACATTCCCTGCTGGTATTGGCCCCCCTTGTTCATCATCCCGTCATAAACCTGCTGCCCGACGACGCGGTGCGGCGCCGTGGCCGAGGACGAGGAGGTGGAGATCATGGTGTTGTGCGACTGATGGGAGGGGTTGTGTGAATGTCCGCCCTGCGGAAACAAGCGCCACAAAATGACAATTAATTCACAATCACAACTCGCCAGTATCCTAAAATCAGGTTTTACATTTCTCATATCTGATTTATCGGTCCGTTACCTTTTTCATGAGGTTCTCAGGCGGAACGTCTCTTCGACCGAGTGAGTAGGGAGCCCACTGGTTGCTCCCTGTCACCCCCTCCTGGTCATTATCCAGCATTGCAGCCTGCTGAGACGGTGTCTGAGAAATAGAGAGACAGAAAAATACTGAAAAGGTTCACAGCAGTAATTATCCTGAGCTTCAAGTGGAGAGATTACACTTTTTAACACGATTAATAAGGCTGGAAGATTATGCTTTCCAACTAAAATCAGTCAATTACCGACACAAAAAAAAGCATGTCTGGGTTTTTTTTACTCTTCAGCTTAAACAGATATTTTATTTATTTTATAAATACCTTAAAAATAAGACTTTAACTAAAGTACTTTGATGCAACTTTAAAGAATTTGAGATTCTTTCATTGAAACATAGATGCTAGTTCCACAGAAGTCATAAATTTATTGGTACATTTTTCTGTAGAGTAAAACTGACACAGGTTTAAAACTGTTTAAACCTGATGCTAACTTCAGTCCTAATCTGGTCTCAAATAGACAGATTAGAGTGTTACTTTAATTTTATCAGATTAAAAGTCAAAATTATGAGAATAAAGCCAGAATTTTGAGAAAGAAAAAAAAAAAAATCTGAATTCTGATTTTAAAGTCAATTCTGAGAAAGATTCTGAATTTTGATTTTAAAAGTCAAAATATTTTCAGAAAAAGAATTTTCAAAAAAAAAAAAAAAAAAAAGTCAGAATTTGGAGTCTAAAGTCAAATCTGAGACAAAAATTTAGATTTTTAGACAAAAAAAGCAGAATTTGTAAAGTCAGAATTTTGAATTTAAAGCGAGAAATTTGAGAAAACAGTCTGGATTTTTTCCCCCCAGCAGCCCAAATCCTCTTCCGCATTTTTTCACAGCAAATGTAGTCCACTTTAATAAGTCGCAAATACGATTATGGAATATCATGTTAGATTCATACAAGTCCTATTTAAAAAATTCCTGCGACTCTTCTAGTAGTTTGGATAAAACATGCAGGTTTAAACGGTGACATAAACAGTCAAAAAAAACAAACAGAGAACCTTTAACGTGGTTAAAACGACCATCGCCTGCAGCTCCCAAAAGCTTTTAGCGATCATATGTATGCAGTGACTGTAATCAGGGTTTCAGTTCCCTCATCAGGATACTCACAGTGATGGCGGACGGAGGCGGAGGTAGTGGCAGCCAGCGGCCAGCAGGGGGCTCATGCCTAGTGTTATTGTAAAGGTTAAAGTTCAAAGTGGTGCTGCGCCCCTGGCCGTGACCCCCGCCCTGATAGAGCATGCCCAGGGTGAGCGTGTTGTGCTTTAGGACACCACTCTGATTGGAGGAGACAACATCACATGACATGGGTGAATGACGGGGGGGAAGGGGGCGGAGCCAACACAGCGAGCCAGCACAGCTCCACAGCAAAACAAATATACAAACACTGATATAAAAAAACAACAACAACAACAACAGTGCAGAGTTGCTGAAAGCACAGAAAAATGTTAGCTAGTGATTGGTCAATACACACAAAACAGGAAGTGGATCAGTTCACTCCAGCAACTTTATACACGCTGAACCAAGAGCTTTAAAATGTTACTGGAAAAGTTACAAATCATCAAAACCAGACGTAGTTTTTTGTATGACTAAAGAAGAGTTATGTCTACCTTTCTTAACCTTTTTGTTTTGCCCAATTCTCCTGCTTCTGTCTGAAAGGAATCTTCACGTTTTAATTTTGACCAAAAGAAATAAAAAAATCAGTGGAGAATGGAAAACCTTAAAAGGATAATAAGAATATAATAAGAAGGATTGGACTGGTGTACTACCAATGAATACGTTTCCAAAGATGATTGAGAATAACATAAATGATTTGTGAAATACCATTTTTATGGTAAAGTGTAAACAAAACTGCAATATTTTGACTTTACACAGTTCTGTTTTCTTTTCAGAGATGCCTCCCCAAATGAATCTAGATCTACAACAGGGTGGTATGAATCATTTTGGCCTCAACTGTACCACAGAGAAATTATTTTAAAGTAAATATTTATATTCGTACAGGGAGTTATTGTTTTCAACTTTACTAACATCTGTATACAGATGTGAAGGCAATGTACACTTCAAAAATATCATCTCTGAGAAAGTCTGTGATTCAGAGGATTTCTCAACATTTCTCAGACAAGTGAAAACATATAAAAGGAAGCAATATATTGGAATTTTCTGTCAATTTAAAATTAAATCTCTTTTCTAAAATTTTTTGAATTTTAGATAGAAAAAGAGGAGCAATTTCCACAACAAAACCCAGAAATTTCTAGATTAATTAAAGACATTTTCTAGAAAACTCCACTGTAATTTCAGAGCTTGAAAAGTTGAACATTTCCAAGAAAAAGCTCTGAAATCTTCAGATTATTCTCTGAAATCTTAGAGAGAGAAAAACAGCAACAGAAAAACCAAAACATGGACATTTCTGAGTTTCAAAAGGGAAAAATGTTTAAAAATTGTTGGGGGGTAGGGGGGTGTAGGGGGGGTAGGAGGAGCTTCAAGCAAATGTTTGACTTTTCAAAAAACTTTAAAAAAAAAAAAACCTGAAATTTTGAGATTCACCTCAAAACATTTATAGAAAAAAAAATCTGAGTTTCAAAAACGTTTGACATTTTCCTAAGAAATTTTTTTTAATTAATCTCAAAATTTCTGTTTATTCTTGCAAATGTTCATCTTTTAAAACAGAAAAAAATCTGAAATGTTGAAATTAATAATAAAAAAAGAAATCAAGAAAAAGAAACATGGAAATTTGTCACCTAAAGTCAAAAATGTTCTGACTTTCTTCCTAAATTTTTTTTTATTATGATTTGAAAATTTTTGCTTTTTCTAGCAAATTTTTGAATTTTTTTTAAACCTGGAGAAAAAAAATCTGAACTTTTGAGACTAATTTCAAATAAATTTCTACAAAAAACTAAACATTTCTGAGTTTCAAAAGTGAAAAAGTGTTTAAACTTAAAACTTTTTTCCAGGAAATTTCTGAGGTCTCAAAATGTCTGTTTTTCTACCAAATTTTCAAACTTAGACATTTCATCGTTTTTATAGAAGATTTTAGAGATTAATCTTAAAATATCTGAGGCGCAGGGGTTAAGCACAACCCACATAAGGAGGCCTTAGTCCTCGACGCGGCTGTCGCAGGTTTGATTCCCGGCCTGGTGACCTTCCCCCTTCTCTCATTACCCAACTTCCTGTCAATTAACTATCACATAAAGGCCACTAGAGCCAATAAAACCTTAAAACAAATATCTGAGTTCTCTTGGTGGAAATTTCCTCCATTTTTCTGTCTACAGTGACTCGAATGCGCCATCATACTTCAGTCACTTTTCACTTTGGATAAAATGAGGCGGGATCAGATTGCTCAGTAGGATGGAGATTTTGCTGAACTGAATGTAAGGAAATGTGACTCTTCTAGCACATATCCATCGGCGAGTGTGCGGCTGACCAGGCTGACAGCGACAGTGTGGAGTGGACACATGCAGCCGAAAACGAATCTCGTCAACCTTACAACACAGACTTACACGGATACAGACAGAGGGGGCTTCTTAATGCTGTGTGTTTACGTGTGTGCTGTTAACGCATTTTCTGCTGAACCGGATCTGCTTCGTGTGGACGTACCCGGTCCAACCGCTTGGCCTCGATGTGCCTGAGGAGTTGCTGCCTCCAGTCGGTGGGCATCTTGGAGGTGATGTCCTCGGGTTTCTGCGGGACGACGGGTCTCACTTTGATGGTGTCCTCAGACGGTTTCTCGGGGCAGGTGGCCAGGGTGTAGTCGGGCGGCATCTTCTCCAGCAGGGCGGCCATGGTGGGGCGAGCCGACACGGGCCGGGCCTGCGGGGCGCCAACATGTAGGGAAGAGAGTGACGGGGTGCAGAGGAGGGAACTGTCACAAAGAATATGGTTTTCTAGAGATGCAAAACTTTCAGCATCTAGAGAAACCTTTCAAATGTTTTACACTTTTTAGAATATGACTGAAAAGAGTGTAAATAAATAAAACATTTAGTCTGGATTTTTAAATATTGGTAATCAGCCAGAAAACTGGAATCGGTACAAACAAGCCCTGTCGCAATAACACATTATGTTGGATGATAAATTTCCCCAGAAGATTTTGCGATAAACAATAATATTGTTGTTTTGAGATTATTTTCAAGTAATACAAAGGAAATGATGTAATAATGCAGAGACTCCTTTTCAAACCTTTAAATTCTGAAGCATATTTAACACTGGAACCGGAAGACATTTTAAATATCGGCAATAAATGGTCAAAACAGCAGAAACAACAAAATGAATTATGAAGTTTCTGTGAAGAAAATCGTCCTTGAAAAACAGAGCAAGTCGAGTCCAAAACACCAGACTGAAAACTTTGGTCCTTCAGTTTCTGGACCATAAAAAGAAAAACGGAAATGATTCAGTTTGCCTTCATTCATAATGCATTTAACTGATTTATGGCGATAAGCATCGTGCAAACCTACTATCTTCTATTAACAGCAATCAGCCTGGAGATCTCAGAAGTTTTCAAGCAAAAAAAACAAAAAACAAAACAATTTTAAAGGTTGAAAAGTTGAGAATGGCTAGAAAAAGATATTTTCCATTTTTTTCTAGAACATTTCTGAGATTAATCTCAAAATGTTTCATTTTTGTGCGTTTAAAAAGTCAAAAAATTGTAATAAAAAACTTTTCACGATTAATCTCAACTTTTTTTTTTTTTTAGGAAAAAAGAAACATTTCTAACTTTTGAAACTTTAACATTTCCATATTTTATTCTAGAAAATTTCTGAGAATAATCTAAAAAATTTCAGAGTTTTTTTTCTGGGAGATGTTCAGCTTCTCAAACTCAGAAATTTTCTAAAAAAAACTTTCTAGAATTAATTTAAGAAGAATTAATTTCTTCTTAAATTAATTCTTAATTTAAGAAGAATTAATTTAATTCTTAAATTAATTCTTAATTTAAGAAGAATTAATTTAATTCTTAAATTAATTTAAGAAGAATTAATTTAATTCTTAAATTAATTTAAGAATTAATTTCTAGATTCTTAAATTAATCTAGAAATTTTATAGTTTCGTGGTGTAAATTACCTAATTTCTTCTATTAGAGTGTCATTGTAAGGATTTTGGGAATCAATACAAATAGTTAATTAGTCAATAGTTCAATAATACAAACAAAATAAATAAAACAGTTATTGAAGAAGTACTTGAACACATCTGGAATGCGTTTACATATTCCAGATGCACATTCCAATGGAAAAATGTTTTTTTTTTTTTTTATGTATATATATTCTAAATGTTTCAATATGTAAAAATGCTCTCAAAAACAGAATTGATTCACAGCGCTAAGTCCCGCCTCCTGGCTCTGATTGGTTGTTTCTAGTTAGCACTGGATAAAGAAAAAAAGAGCTGGAATTTTTTTCACTGTCGTGACACAATGACAGTTTCAACAAATATGTAAAAAATTAGTTTTTATAAAACCTAAATACTGCAGCTTTAAACAAAATGAGCGCTGTAGTAAAAACATGTAATTCGAGTTTTGCAAACAGCCACGGAGCTACCATGTGCCCTACTTTCTCCTGCTGAACGGCAGCAGATGAAATGCTTCGCCATCTAATCAGGTATGCTGTCGGACACATCTCTCTGGGTATTTTAGGAACATCTGACTTGTAACGAACCCAGAATATCTTGAAGAGATTATTTACAAAGGAGTGAGTCTTAAAAACAAGGAAGCAGCAATGAGCGCCATCCTCGCTCTGCTCACTCCAACTGAGATGATTAAAGGAAGAAGCTGTTGTAATCCCAGATCCTTAAACTTCTCTGCCAAAATAGGCCATCTCTCTGCATGTTCCAGGAATTATTACACTTACAAGCAACTGCATATGCTGGAGTTCAGGAACCTGAACAGCATCAAAAGAAATAAAATTTTATTAAAGTTGCAAGATTATTACCTAATTCAAGGAAGATGGAATAGATATTTTTGGGCTCTTATTCCAGTGCTAGCCAAGTAGCCAGCTAACGAAATGCTACAAAATGTGTTTTCTCTGACTAGTTTAAAGTTGCCTCTCCTGTATCTGTTGCAACATTCTGCCAGTCAGCTGGCTGAAAGGAAGCTTCAACAGGCCGACTCCAACTAATTACCACCAAACAAGATCTAATATTCTGCATGCTAAGGAGATAAAAAAGTGTTTCTCGTCTCAAGAGTGTTTTGCTTAATCTTATGAATAGCCATCCATGTTTACATCCAGGGTTTCCCCCAGTGTGTCATCAGCCTGGCGGCCTCGCGCGCTGCCGCTGCTTTACCTCAGCGTGGATCGCACGCGCCTCCTTTCACCCAAACTGCACACAGGCTGACCTGTATGGAAATTTACATCAACTTCCTGTGAGGAATTATGTTTCTTTGGAGAACTCAAGGTAAGAGTTTAAACCCATCACATTAGCTCTGGCTGCTCAGCAATATGATCCGCAGGAATAACTTTTAGTAGCGAATTCAGAGGTGTGCGTTGAGTGAGCGGTGAGAATGATTTATCTTTGTGAACAAAGCATTATGTGCGACGTTGACATGTCAACACGCTGCCCGGCGTCTGGTTATGTTTTCCCTGTAAAGTTTATGTATGGCCCCAGTTGGCCGGAGCGTTAGTGGTTAACAAACCAGCGCTAACCTCATCATGCAGGTTCAGCGCAGTGAGGAGATTTTGCGCTCGCCTCGTTGTCATGCATCACCCTGGTTTTATTTAATTTTATTAGTAGTAGTAGTATTTTTCCGGTTACACGATGCATCAAACCGTATCAAATGCGTTGTCTACGCAGAGTTAATGGGACAATCTTGTCCCATTAACTCCAGCAACCACAACAGCTTCTGTGACTCTTATTAAAAACTCAACAGACGCAGAACGTTAGCGCTACTGAAGCTACATTAGCAGCATTGAATTAAATCTTCAGTTTGTTGTTCATCTCTGCACGCAGTGCAGCGGATTGAACTCATCATGCAGAATTTGACTCAGCTTATGAGGTAAAGAGAAGCTGCTAAAGCGCATTTTTTGCGTTACCTGAGATGCGCCGTACGTTTCAGTGCTGTAGCTCCTAGCAGACAGGGGGCGACGCTGAGTCAGACTTTTGGTCGGGTAACCAATCATGGGCTTCTTCTGCTCCTGGTAAGTGGTGTAGTCGTCGTCGTAGCGACCATTTCTCTTGTTGTGCATCATCTGATTTTGGTTGTCAGACATGTTGGAGAGGGCAGAATGCTCCATGGGGGACGAGTAGACAAGAGCCCGACTGTAATGAGGCGGGTCAGTCTGAGTCCAAACAAATAAATAATATTAGTTTGTTTTTATCAGAATCAATGCACAGCACCTATAGTAGCAAATCAGAAGTATAAATTAAATCAAACAACTGAAAGAAGGTGCACATTTTGCACCGTTTACACAAATTTAAATGGGTTTCTCTTTTGGTAAGACATAAAATCTTCATATATCAGGTGCACACTGCAAAAACACAAAATCTTACCAAGTAATTTTGGTTTAGTTTATAGTGCAAATATATTAGTACAATTGAAATAAGACAAAACTAACTTACAAATAATTTTTCAGATTTAGGGGTTTTATCAAGTCAATACATTTTTTTCTCACAAATCTTTGACTTTTCAAGCTCACAATTTTTTTCTAGAAACTTTCTGAGGTTTCTATTAGAAATTTCCTCATTTTTCCAATCTGCAGTGGCCTTCATACACTGTCATACTTTACAAACCGCCAAAAGACGTACATTCTGTTAATCTGGTGCACAATGATTTAAATCATTTTATTTTATTGCTGTATTTTAAATCTATTGGAATGAAGGAGTGTAAACACAAAGGTGATTATATTTTTAGTGGAATGGTCAGAAATACAGCTTAAAAGAAGAAAGACTTGATTTTCTCAAAATACACTGTAAAAACACAAAATCTTGCAAAGTAATTTTGATTTAGTGCAAATACTTTACTACACTTAAAATAACAAAAACTTATAAGGAACTTTTCAGCAAGATTAAAAAAAGCTTGTTTTAAGTCAGTAATTTCTTAATATTGGTGAAAAAGCCCAAGAGCCACTGGCAGATTATTTCACTTATAAAATAGGAGAAACATCTTGTTATAAATTTGGTTTGTCTTATTTCAAATATACTATGATGTCTGCATTAGAAACTCGACCAAAGCCCAGTACTGATTCCATTCTGGCAGGGGGTTCAGACAGAAATTAAAAAAATACTCAAGTTCACGTTACCACTGAACCTACTGCATTATATACTGGGTTTGACCCCAGGAGAAGGTATTGGGAAAAAGGAAGTCCAGTTACTACAGATTCTGCTACTAGTAGCAAGAAAAATTATAACTTTGTCTTGGCTCAAGCTTTTGCCTCCCACCCTTCAACAACGGCAAGAAAGATTGAAGAATGTGTACATAATGGAAAAGATAACAGCAAAACTTCATGTAAAAATGGACAATTTTCTGAGTGTTTGGACCCCAGCTATTTCCCACTTTGGATGGCCACTCTGATAAAGATGCTAAGTGTTATATGTCTCTCTCTCTCTTTCCTGTGAGTCCATGAGAACCTCTCTAAGAAATGTCAATTGCCAAATTGGACTTAAATGTTTGCTGAGACCCCCCCCCCCTCTTTTTTGTTTGTTTGTTTTTTGTTTTTCTTTATGTAAGTGCATGCATGGATATATATATGTGTGTTGGATTCATAATAATCTTAAATAAAGAATGTAAAAAAAAAAAAAAAGAAACTCGACCAAAATTACTTGGTAAGATGTTGGATTTTTGCAGCGCACACTTTATGAATAGTATAAAAGAAAACTGTAATAATTAAAATGTCATAAAAACGTAACAGAAAGGATTTACTATCACTCAATTAAAAGAAATACTTCAATACAGCAAGATTAACGGGTTTGTTTCTGATTACTGTAATTGCCTTCATATATTTATAGCAGAATATGCGTTATGTGGATTAATATAAACACATTTTTGAAGTTGCATATGTTATGCGATGAATTTTAAAGAGGCATTATTTTCTTTGTTTTTTCACTGGCTCATACCTGATGCTTGTACTGAGCTTCCTGTAGCGCCTCCTGCTGGGCTTCATGAACTCTGCGAAACAAGGCAAGCTCAGTAGAGCTCACCAGAGAGTCGGCTCTCCTCAGAAAGCCTGGCCTGGAGCGCTGAGTTGAGATAGTTTGCTGCTGCTGGCTGGACGAGCCGTCCTGGTTGATTGGGGCTTGGGGGAATGAAAACATCTCCAGCGGTGGATACGCGCGGTACCGAGGACTCACAAGCTCTTTGGGTAGCGTCTTTCCCGGTTGACTCAAGTAATCCATGGCCTTTGAGGAGTGGTTTACATAATCTGGTGTGTTGGGGAATGGAGGAGGGATCCTGCGATCTATGGTCACCTGATTGGGTAGAAAGTTAATCAATGAGTCAGTGGAAAGGTTTCAGGCATTATTGTTGACACACTAAGCTTGGTTTTTGGAGAATTATCTGAATTTACCCCCAAAATGCTGCATTTCTTTAAAAAAAGTTTGAACTACGTTGCAACGTGACGACATACCACCCCTCAGCTTCCTTCTGGAGGGAAAAACCTGCCTGGCAATGATGACTACCATTGGTTTAAGCTGTAAATTTGTCAACATTATGAGCTAAATCTTAACTGTACGTGTTACATCCATAGGAAAAAGAGATGTGGTGATTTCCTCCTAATTGCCCACAATCTGATAACTAGATGACAAGCTCCAAGGTGTCACATTTCACTTTTTTTTTATTATTAAAAAAAAAGAAATAGCAAGGGAGAGAGAAGTCCGTCAGTTATGCTAGCTTGACTATGACAATCTTAACATGTAGACGTGCTGCAGAATTCGGAGTGTTTTGCTTCAGTTGGTTATTTTTCTTTTAGTAACGGCAACCCGCACAGCAACTCTGACAGATTATCAGTATGTGTAAATTAGCTAATCGACCACTTCTGTGTTCAGATGATTACTTAAACATCAATCCGGAAAGCATAAAATTGTAATCGAACGAATGTCATGTTTGTGTGTAAAACGTTGACGTGCTGACACATTAGTGGAGCTGTCGTCAGTCAGTTGCCATGGCAACGGACCTGTGCGTAGCGTTAAACCGACAGAGAGCTTCAGTTTTGAGTTGTCTGTGTTATGTTCACTTTGTGGCGCACTGCACTAAATGAATAAGATTTAATTATTGATTTACGTCTCCAGATTTCATTTTGTCAACTGGGTTGCAAGTAAAAGAATCAACTTTTTGTCCTCCAGAGTTGCGCACATGTGCAACATTTCTGGATGTTGCACATAAATGAAAACATACAACATACCTGTATCTACATTTTCTCATCATTTTCTCATTTTGTCTTTTTTCAATGTCATATTTTTTTTTATACATATATATTTGCATTTCTAACCTGGGGGTTGTAGTTCTGGTCAAAATGATAGGCCTTGTGAGGAATGGCAGGTTTTTGATTTTGTCCAGACTGATTGCCGCCGCCGTGTCCTAGGAAGCCCAGCTCATCATCTAACATGGGGGCCGACTGGGACCGCGACATGCTGGTCTGCTCCATGGAACCGGGGAACTCTGGGCGGTCCAAACTGGTCTGCTGCTCAATGGATGCACTGTAGCTTTCCACAGGAATACTGGGCAGAAAGACAAAAATACAAGGCAACATCAGAAACTCAAAGATCCAATCTTTTTCTGATCCGTGAAAGCATCACGTTAGAGATCTTTTCTACAAAAAGAAACTCAACTTTATCTACATTCAGTATAATTTCAAAACAAAAAGGAGATATTTGTGAAAATTGGGCTTCTCTCTCACACATACAGTGGGAAGTTTACTCTGTTAATAATAATAATAAATTATTTTAATTACAACTAATGGTAGGAAGGCTATAAAGAAATATTTTGAATATTATCCATGAACATAATCAGAATGGTCTAAAATCGTTATCAGGAGGCCAAAGACTTACACAAATCACTGACTGTGGGAATCTCTAGAAGTCTCTCTTGACTTACAGACTAAACATGCGCACTGAACTGACCTGTAGACTTTATAGGAGCCAATGTCCATCTCATCAATGCTCTGGGACTTCTTAAACTTGGATCTGGTCTCCTTCATCATGGGGGAAAGTCGGTCGGAGCTTTTACTCATCACCACTGTGACCTTGTTTCCCCCGCTGACGGTGAGCTGATCCTTCCTGATCTGCTCCCCCTGGCTGTTGTGATAGGGCCATGATCCGGGACCCTGCTGCAGCCTGGAAATAACAACACAGGAAATCATAACAGAAACAGAAAAAAAGACAACAAAACAGGCACAACCCCTGCCAGGTGTTGAGTTGCTGTTCCTTTTGTCATTGAAGTCGATTCAAACTGTTTATTTTCGATCAATAATAGTAAGCTACTGATTAATGAGATAATCTAAACTTGACTAATATTTTTTGATCAACTAAGCAGCCATTTACTTAAAAACCTAATTTTTCTCTTGTGGTAAGGGCCGACTGTCTTTACATTTCACAAAAATCAAATTTAATCAAATTATGCCGAATTTAAAAAAAAAAGAAGCACATTATTATATTTTAACATTATTTTGTGTTAGCTGTATAACTCGACAAACAGATAATTGTGGTTTCACATTATTGATTTATAATAATGTGAATGTAATACAAATAATAATTAATTTATATAAATAGCAAAACAGGATCCTTTGGTAGAATTAAAAAAGCAAAATATTAAAAGAATTAAATGTTTAAAAACTTGATGAATATAGAAGGAAACAAATCTACCTTGCTCGTTGGTATCCTGTTTTTCTTCCATCATGTTACATTTTCCCGCTTTTCTGCAATCAGACCCTCGTCCTTTTTAAAGTGGAAGTTGTTTCGTCACCAAGCTCGGCTGAATGAGCGCTATTAATGTGAAACTCAATGAGCTTGTCGAGTGTTTATATTTCAAAACAGAACCGCATAAAGTTTATCTTTCATCCCACACCGGACTCCATTTGGACTGTTACTCTGTTCTGTCATGCAGTGACTCCGTCGCCATATTTCTTTAAGGATGACGAGCGGCGCCCTCTTCTGGATGGCGGCCAAACTACAATACTGAAATAAGGTCTAAGCCAGGGGTGGGCAATCCTGGTCCTGGAGGGCCGGTGTCCTGCAACTCTTAGACGTCTCCCTGGTCCAACATACCTGAATCCAACAGCTGAATCACCTCCCACGTGCAGTCAGGTTCTCCAGAGTCCTGCTAATGACCTCGTTATTTGGCTCAGGTGTGTTGAAGTAGAGATACATCTAAAAGTTGCAGGAGACCGACCCTCGAGGACCAGGACTGCCCACCCCTGGTCTAAGCCAAACCTTCTCAAACTGTGCTGAAAGTGCGACGCCAACAGTTAGCTTACAAAAATATTGTAGTTAAAAATAGTAATGGATAAGTGGCTTAAAACCGGTCACTCAAAAGAACAGCTGAAGATACCGGTGGAAAGAAAACAACGCCAGGATCGATTATCTTCTTTTTCTTTTCTATTATGGCGGATTGCAAGCAACTTTAAGGTGCATACCGCCACCTACTGCACACGAGGGTGTAGCGACCACTTGTCTTATCAGATGAAGTCATAAGTGCTGAGAGTGTTGATGTGTCGTTCACCAGGGATTTGATTCTTTTGAACGCTGTGAACCGTAGGACTCAAGTCTCAGTTGGTGAGAAATTTTCTTTGATTTTTAAAACTTGTCTTGCTTATAATGCTGAAACACAACAGATAAACAATTCATAGAGTGGATCACTTTTATATTTGTTTTTATTTTGATGTGTTTGAATTTATTGGAAAGATTAAAATCCACACTTTCAGAATCTGTAAATAACTCAAAACAAGTCGACTTGCCCTGGTTTGGTAAGTGACCAGTCACATTTACTTAAACACAATAAGCGAGTTAAGAAACTAATATTTTCATTGTAGGTTGTATATATTAATATGTTGTGTTATTGCAGGGCAATTTCAAGTTCGGTGGTCAGTGAGTGTTATTAAATAGGTTCCTCAACTTGAAAACGTTTGAGAAACCCTGGCCCAAGCAGACGTTGTCAGACCATCGATTGGTACAAATTTTAATCTAATAAACCATTAAACCAGTATTAGTTGTAAGTCTATTAACTGTCAGTCGCTCACCTTGAATCCATGTCCTTGCGGTCAGGATTGGGGCTTGAGGTTGGCGTCAGGTCCAGCTTTGAGGGGAAAGCAGTCCTGTCCTCCAATGGGCTGGGCGTCCTAGTCCAATTCTGCCAGGGGTTTTGGGAAGAAGATTGTGGGTCGTTATCCGGGGTGGAGCGCTGGTTACCGTGGTAGGGGAGTGTCTGGGTATCCAGCTCCAAGGGGACTCCTACGATTCGATCTTGCCTGAGGAGGGGCCGGCGGCCATGAGCCGACTGGCTGCGGGGTTTGGAGCCCAGAGGCGGATTACCCTGACTTGTATTAGAGGACATCGGGTCCATCGGCGACTCCTCAGCGTCAAAACCCGTGTTGTCATAGTGCTGAGCCTCCGACCAATCAAAAGGCTCGCTGAGTGGACGCCGATCTCCCCGTTGCTGCAGCGTTCCCGATGGAGGGGTTTCTCTCTGAGACAGCAGGGGCTTGGAGTCAATAGGCTTTGGGAATGACTGTGCAAGTCTACGAAAATAAAACGTATTAGGATTTAGTAATGAAGAGAACAAACTGAACTGTTTCATACTTTAGTCAGTGCAATCATGAACATGTGCCGTGCAGTCCAACCCACTGGCACTTGGAACAGAACAGCTTTCTCTCCATCTCTGATGTTCCTCCTAAACATCAACTGGGCAAAGAACCATGTTTGGAGTAATTATGTTTCTAAGAGGATGGATGCCAAATGCAAGTGCCTTCAAACTCTTTTCGCTGTCATTTGCATCTTTGTAAACAAATATGTTTTACGAGGATGCAGGCAAATAAACAAAAAACAAACAACGCATCACAAATCTGAACAGACTTTGTGAAATAACTAATATGATGCTGAAAAAAATAAAGTAAAAGTGGGATAGAAAGAAGGAGAAACTAAGAGGACGAATGTTTCTAGTGCAGGAGCTTTTCAAGGTCAAACACCAGAAAAATCTGATTACTACACAGAGGATTATTAGATGCAAAAATTAAAATTTTCAGGGATCCCACACATTTTGTATCTGCATATGTTTATTTTTGAAGACTCAAAGCAGAGTTTCTCAGTCCTCCATAAAAATACACAAGTATATTAACCGTAGATACTCAAAAAGTTTGAGGTTTTAACACAAAACATTCCGTAAAAACAGAAAGGAAGGAAACACCTTCTCTTTTTCTATTTGTTGATGACTTTCACTTAAAAACTTAAATAACTTCTAATTATTATACATTTTAACTATAACTGCTATCTGATATATTTAACAAACGGATATTACAAGATTTAATCTCAGGTAAACACATTTATTGAAAATATTGAAAATTATTTGTCAGTAATACACAGTCTGACTTTAATAAAAACTAATCATCACGCCTGAGGCTACATTTGTAAGAGATTTGGTTTGCGATCTAAGATAATTTTTTTTTACTGCTGTTCATTACTGCGACACAGAAACCAGATTCAAAACACGTTTTGACATTAATTTTTAATGCGATTCTCAGTTCCACATACGTCAGCTTATATCATTAATGTGCAATACCCTGCGCAGAGGAACCATGCCTCTTTAATTGGTTCTTTTCATCTCTCTGTGCAAAAAGCAACGCGCCTCCAAACAGTGAAGCAGGAAGCCTTTTCAAACCAGAGAAAGAACAAACTGAACGGCAATCTGCAGCATCTTAACAAGAGTCTCTGACCTTCGCGAGCAAACAGACGGGCGAGAAGGTTGCACAAAGATGGAGGGAAAAAAGAGAAAAGATGGAGCGAGTTGATAGATGGGTGAGATATGCAAGAGATGGAGAAAACTGCAGGAGAAAACTTGATAATAGATGAGATGTTTGATGAGAACATACACTGCAAAACACACAATTTTACCAAATATCGGTCGAGTCTCTAGTGGAAATATTCTAAAACACTTGAAATAAGACAAAACTAACTTACAAGTGACTTTTTAGCAAGATATACGAGCTTGTTTTAAGTAAATAATTCTTTAATATCAATGAAAATGGGGAATTATTTCACTTATAATCAGGAGTGTCACTAGGTTTTAAACACTAGGGGGGCTTAGACCCCAGGAGATAAACGGACATAATTTCTCAAACAGCAACAAAGACAAACAAGTTGCTTTCCTACTTTTAAAATAGTATTCAGAGTAACAGAAGCCTCTACAAATGTTATGAAATATGATTGTAAACGGCTAATCAATATGATAAAACAACTTCCAAGCAAATGTTGCCAACATGCAAATGTTGTTCACCCTCTAAGTAAGTGCAGCTATATTTCCCAGACTATTTTTAAATAAAGTAAAGGGAAACTGACAGATTTCTGATCATATTTAATTTAAAAATGAGATTTTAAACTGATATTCTGGCAACATTATATTAAATTTGTTGACAAACAAAAAAGTATAGCAGCAACAAACAACAAAAAAAACCACCAAATTATTCAAGGGGGGTCTTAAGGGGCTCGAGCCCCCATAAAATAGATCTTGCAACGCCACTGCTTCTAACAAGACATTTTCCCATGTAAAAGTGAAATAATCTGCCAGTGGATCTAGTATTTTATCATCAATATTAAGGAAGTAATAACTCAAAAATATACTTGTGAGTTACTTTTGTCTTATTTCAAGTGAACCAAGATGTTTCGTCTGTAGCAACGAGACAAAAATACTCCATAAGATGTTTTGTTTTTGCCGTGGTACATGAAGCCGGTGTGTTTACCTGTTGGTCCAGTGTGTTTGAGGGGCCTGGTCCTTACTGGGGGCGGGCAGGGCAGGGGTGTGTGCGTGCGCATGAGTGTGTGTGTGTGGGTGTGAGTGTGAGTGTGTGTTGGCGGATGGATTGGAGGAGCCCGAGGAGCCCTGTGAGGGTGAGTAGTCAGAGTAGGTGGCCGAGGAACCGCTGTGGTTCAGACAGTGGAGTTTATCCACCTCCTCGTCTGTCGACTCTGGACACAGAAGAACAAACGTCTCTTTATAAAATGTCTTACAACACTTCTAATGACAGAATAAATAGCTTTGTGCTGCACACAGTCACATTATGGCAAATTTTACTGTTTAATTTTAGGCTTAAGCAGAGATGGGAAGTAACTAGTTACATTAATATGAAGGAGCTTTTTGAAAAAAAATTACTTTTATTTTTACTGTGCTGTTCTGGGTTCATTTTCTATAAAGTATCGCTACTGTAACTTGAGTAAAATGTCTCGGTTTTTTTATCCACTGAATGAAAACCAAACATATTTTAACAAAAAAAAGAAAAAAAAAGAAAAACGATTACCAGACACAGACTTGAAGTTTGTGTTAAAGGTTATAAGTTTTTTTATTTAAAGAAACTGATTTAGAAAATTTTCTTCTATAATTTTTTGTTAATTTTATAAATTATTGTCATTTTGGTCCTTAATCCCCCCCCCCCAAGTTTCCAACTAACTTTATATTTTGGATGATGTAATTTTTAAAAATTAAATGATTGATAATTTGATGAGTTATTCTGTACTCAAGTAGACTTTTCACCAAATACTTTTTTACTTTTTACTTGAGTAATTTTGGATACTTCTTACTTTTACTTGCGTAAAAATAAGTTGAAGAATTTCTGCTCTCTTATTTGAGTGCAGTTTTCTGATACTTAATGCTAAAAATAAACTATTTCAGATATTTATAGGTGACCTATTTTGCTTCCCTGAACAGATTAGGATCGGCCTAATGTTCACTACATTTTTTTAACTAAATAATTCTTATATACTGAGATTTTAGTCTGCTCAGTTCTTTGGTTGCTAGGTGACGGGCTAGGCTTTGCTGGGTTGCTAGGTAACAGCCTGGGTTGCTAGGTGAGGGGAGGTGCCTGCTAATACCAGACGTTTTTGAAGCAGCTTATTATTCAGACACCAAAAAACATGAACTTACTGCCAAAAAATGGCTTTTTTAACTGTTTAAGTGGTTTTCAGAAGTGTGTAAAAACACAAATGGAGGTATGTAAATTTATCATCATGCGTCCCTTGTAACGAATGTTTTCACAGCTGTAAATTTGAATAAATTAGTTTTTCACTGACTAAACCGCTGCAGACAGACATAGAAACCAAATATGAAGCAAAGCAGATGAGCTGTTTGGGTTTTCGATTCCCTGTAGAGCTCACATTAAAGAGCTATTGTTTGTACCAGAGAAAGAGAAATTAACTCTTCCTTGGAAGAAGCGATTAAAGCTATAAATAAATCGAGCTAGCTAATGTTTTTTTTACAAGCTAAAATTAGCTTTGTTTCCTTCAGATGAAAGAAATGCCTGTAGGGTAAGTAAATTAAAACAGGGCAAACAAAACACTGCTTATACCAGACGGAGAGGTGCATATAGAGGTTCAGTGAATCTCTCTCGCTGTAATGTGTTGCAGTTAATCTGCCTCACGTTGTGACTAATTAATGGACATCATTGCAACATGCCTCAAAGTTCCTAAAAATAAAACCATTAAGTTATCATTTGCAGCTTTGTGATTGCATCTCTGCATGATGCAATACCTTTCTTATCCTTCCCCAGCAGCACCACCTTTGGTTTGTACATTGGTGTCTCCACCAGCGTTGGCCTCATGTCGGAGATGCGGATGTCATTAGGAGAGCCGCCCATCGAGTCCTGATCAAGGATAAAGAAACTCGGTCACTGTAACGCATGTCTAAATACGCCCAGGTCAGGTGTGCAAAAGGAACAAGAAAATAAATGAAGCATTATTTCACTTTGAAAGAGTTAGATACCAGCTTCAAATTAAGTGCATTTATTCAGCGCAAATTTAAATACCACAATTATTATTTTTTATAATTTATTACACTTAGTATCTCTGCACTGCAAAAACACAAAATCTCACCAAGTAATTTTTGTCATCTTTCTAAATATCTTAGTTCACATGAAATAAGATAAATTAAATTACAAGTAACTTTCACTTGTCACAATCATTTTTTTTCTATGTTATAAGTTAAATAATTTGCCAGTGGAGCTAGTACTTTTTCATTGTTATCAAGGAATTATTTTCTGAAATCAAGCTTCTATATTTAGCTAAAAAGTTAGTTTTGTCTTATTTCAAGTGCACTAAGATATTTGCACTGTGAACTAAACCAAAACTACTTAGTAATATTTTGTGTTTTTACAGTGTGCTGCTTAATTTCCCAGTTCCTTTTCATCAATAGTGCATTACTTCTTCACACAGCATTTTACCAAGGATCATGCAGTGAGACCTAGCAGCTGAGACACAAAGATCTGAATTATGTTATATTTACAGGCTGACAAATGAAAAGAAGAAATTAAAGATTTATAGGACAAGCCTGTTCCTTTTTTAGTAAATTATTGGTTTGTAAAACAACCTTTTATATTTGCTGCTTTTTTTGCTATCTAAATTTACCAAAAATGAAGCTAATCCAAATCCTTTAAATTTTGTGCCAATGCTTTTTTTTTTTTTTTTTTGCCTAAATCAATTACTAACAGGGGATTTCCACACTAAATTAAGATTTGACTTTTATGCAACAGCAGTAAAAGGAAATATGTTTTGAAGTTTTGTATACATATATATATATATATACACAAATAAACAGCAAAGCATCATAACCCATCAACATGTTTTTGTTCTTGGACATTCATTTCAATAAAAATATGTTTTATCCCTTAAATGACTGCAGGAATCTTGTATTAAACGATATCAAGAAAAACAGAACAACCCCACAGTAAACACTGTACTCCTGTTTTTATGAGCGAGCAGCGTCAGTTTTGTACCTCCGAACTTTCTGTCAAGTCCTCTTTGTCCTTCCTCTTGGGAATGTCGATGCCAGAATTATGCATTGATCCTTGATCCATTCGCTGAGACTGAGAGAAGTCCTGCATCTCTCTGTCGGTCACCTGGCAAACATTTTCATTTCGTCCGTCAAATGAATCAAACACCTGCATCAACTGAGCAAAGTGAGAGGTTAAGACACGCTGTGGTCAAACACGTTTCATTTTCTCATCAACATCATGAAGTCACAGGTTCTGATTCAGGTGCTCTGAACAGTTACCATGGCAACATCTAAACCTGACAAACACATTTGCAATGAGACTACAACAGTGTCTGACCTCACAAATGCATGTCTAAATCTTATGGAAAGCGTTCACCGAACAGTTAAAGCAGCAAACAGAGAGACAACGTGATACGTAACGTTTTTTTAAAATATGGTTTTCTTTTATATATTTGTGAAAACTGTCACTATGTCGTGACAGTAAAATACGAGTCAGACAATCTGTGAAAAGATCAAACTTCTCCACTTCCTCCCTGATTTGCTGTTGGTGTCTGAAGAAATGCACCGGTCAAAAACAACCAATCAGAGCCAGGAGGAGGGTCTTAGCGCTGTCAATCATCTCCATGAATAAAATACACAGTTTCTTTTGGTGATGACACACATCAAAATGAAAGTTGAAGGAGTTTTCTTTATAAATTTGTAATTCTGTATTTCTACAACATAAAAGCACTTTGAACCACCATGCTGCTGAAATGCACTATACATATACATTGATTGATTTATCAATGGAGGCCATTGATAAATGGGGGAGGACATGAGCATGACTAACAGCCCTAAGCCCCGCCTATGGGCTCTGATTGGTTGCTTATAGTTAGCAGTGGGAGAAGCAGAAGAGCTAAATTCTTTCAGAGTTTATCTGCCTTGTACCATGACAGTTTCAAAAAAATATTTCTTTTTCTGAATATTTTAGGCAATATAGTGAATTCTCTGCCTGTGATTCACCAGTAATGTTTAAATAAATCCAAATTTTGTAAAAACAATGTAAAATTCAGATTAGGACATGAAATAATGAGGAAGTTTGTACAGTTTTCTGCCTCTTTCTTACCTCTTTTGGGGGCAGGGGCCACGGAGGCTCGTACTGCTCTTTGCTGAGGTGTGCATGCTCCATGTTGGTTCCTGCGGAGGTGGCAGTGCCTGAGCTCAGCTGGTGCTGGTGCCCATGTCCTGGATGCATGCTTTTACCCACAAGACTCTGCACTGATTTGACCATGTTCTTCAGATCCTCAGGGTACGGCGTTGGGTAGCGCTTCAAGTTTATCTCCACCTGAAGCCAACAGAAACATTTAAATCTGGGCTGTCCAAACTTTTGGTCCAAAACTGTAGATTCAGAAGTAGCCAAAAAAAAAAACCCACGTAAAATCAAGACAATAAAGCAGTCAGATTTTTATTGTAGATCCAAACTTGAAAGTGATTTTCCGATGGTGTATCAGGGTCCTTGTAGATATAAGAAAAGGAATACATTTGCCAAAATGTCAGAAATTTTGTTATTAATCTCAGAAATCTTCTAGAGAGAGAGCTTCTGGAAATCCTTCAAAAGAAAATTTTTAAAGTTTTGTTGTAGAAAATCTTTGATATCTAAAAATTGATTTTTTTTTTTCCAGCAAATGTCCTTGTTTTTGTAGAGAATTTCTTAGGTTACTGTCAATGGTCCTAATACGCTGTGGCAGATTTTACATATTTGCTGAATTAAAAAAAAAACGTCTCGTTTTCAGGTTTTTTTAGGGTTTGATTGATAGATTTTTTTTCAGTAATAAGAACAGGATTTGGGTCACTTTATTTCAAAACCTTGGCTGTATTCAGCCAAAGTTTAAGAAAAAATAAAAGCTGCAGCTTTTCAGTAAATGTCTCTGGATAAACTTGGTTTTGTTAAAAAAAAAAACATGAATACTTTGTGTTGTACTTTACATTTTCTTGTGCAAGAATATTTTGTTGGTAATAATTTTTACCCTGATTACAAATTAAAAGCATCCATCTACATTTAAAGGCCAAATTTGTGTCATTTTTGAAATGCAGTTGGGGGCCGCAGAAAATCAATCCCTGAGCCACAAGTGGTCCCCGACCCTCCCTTTGGGAACCCCTGCTTTAAATTAAACACTGTTAATTTTCTTTTAAAGATTCATTCAGCAGTGTTTTAATCATGCTAGCTATTATTAAACAGCTAAAAAGGTATTACAAAATATTCACAGAGAGAAATGAACAGAATCAGAAAAATAAAAAGCTGACCTTGACCTTCCCAGAGTTGTCTTCCTCGTCCTTCTTGTCCTCAAAGTCAAAGGCCACAGTCATCCTCTGCTGTCTTTGCTCTTCCCACAGAGTAGGATTAAAGCTGTCACTATCCGACTGGTAATCTGTAAAAATTCAGAGAAACACAGGAGCATTTAATAGACAGGAGGGCAAATTTTACAGAAATAAACTGACAGGAATCCCAAATTTAACCTCATAATAAACTGCAAAATCACAAAATCTTACCAAGCATGTTGGTCTAGTTTCAAGTGTAAATACCTTAGTACGCTTAAATAAGATAAAAAAATACTTAGAAGTAACTTTTTAGCAATATAAAGGATCTTGTTTTAAGTCAATTTCTTAATATTGAAAAAAAGTAAACGTACTTACTACAGATTATTTCCCTTTTAATATGGGAAAAACGTTTTTGTTATAAGTGAAATAATCATGCTGTAATGTTATAAAAATCCAACATATATATAAACATTAATGGGTGCTTTGAAATAAAATTGCTTCAGCATTATGAAACAGAATCATGTTAAATATCCAAGGCCCTTATTGGAGATGAAGCTTTAGCTATAATAAATGTTTTAAATTTATGGCATATTGAAGCACATAAAAAAAAAATCTGAAACTGAAAAAAAATGTTTTTATCTAAAATGTAATAATCTAAGAAGCATTTCACATTCTAACAACAAAATGAAGATTTTTATAAGGGAAATAATCTGCCAGTTCAACGATTTACCTAAAACATGTTCCAGTATCTTGCTAAAAAGTTACTTCTAGTTTAGTTTTGTGTTAGTTTTCACTTGCTGACATCAGTCATCATTGGTTCTAAAATTGCTTCAAAAACTAAACGTAAATTCCTTGGAGAGGTCATCAGGGAAAATATGAAGTCATCTTTGTAACTACAGGAATAATTATGATTTCAGCAGCTACACTTTCTAATATTTGTGAAGCAATTTAAAAAAAAAACAAAACAATGATTTGTGAACCTGAAAGGAATTACATGAGCATCGATGCTGAAAACCAACCACAAAACAGTCTTACGATAATTCATTGATATACAACATAAAGACATAAAGAAAGAATATTTACAGCAGCATGTACGAGGATATAACGTAACTAGTACTGTCTGTGCTTCAAAATCTTAATTTCACTGGTAACTTTAAGTTTTGCCAGTCCAGTTGAACATTTTTTAAACCTTCAAAAAAAATTTATCAATATTTCAAGATCACCCGGTGACGTTGAAAATATTACAACACATGAGCTTTCCCTGACAACATTCAAACTTTATGCAACATAAAACCAGATGTTTTCTACCTTCATCATGCCTGGGCTGTTGTGGAAACATGTAGTTGGTCAAAACTTTCTGTTTGGTTTCAGGATGGGCTTCCGTCTGCAGCGGGATCAAAGCTTTGGACTGAAAAACACAGAAACAAACGTGTTGGATTCACTCCTCCAATTCCGCTAGGGGGCGCTGTAGTTGCTTTGTATTTGGGAAGCCAGGTGAAGAAACTTACGGCAGGCCAGTTATGTACTGAGACTGTTGTTAGCTGAAGCTAAAAAGATGAATATACCATAAAATCACATCCTATGAGTGTTGGCCAACGTGGTGAGCTTTATTAATGCTGTTAGTTGTGGGCGGATATGACTTTTTGTTATCTGTTCGAAGCGTGAGCTCGGTGAATTTGCTAGCGCTAATTAGCCAAATGCTAGCTGTGTTTTGCTACACTGATGTTTGAATGCCGATGTTTATTACATTAAGAAATGTTCTAAGAGTAAACTTCACCTTATAACCAATTAGTCAAGTCAATCCTAGCTCTTAAAACTATGTTTAAGTTTGTTTATTGAATATTGCAATACTAAGTATTGATGTTTTGTTTTTACTTTATTTACAGTTTAACAGGTGTTCTGTCAGATAGCCATACATGTCAGAATAGCATACATATGGTAAGAGCGCATGCGCATTCTGCAGGAGGTCCGCCATATTGAGAGGAGTCGTCAGCTTGTCATACGCGAGAAGAGACACAATAAAAAGTAACTAAATAAATTAAATTTAATGCTGCTGCAGCTGCAGTAAACTACAAAACACGTCCTAAAACACGCCCTGTTTAAATTCACGTCCCCCACTTCCTTAATATTTTTGGGTTGGATAACATGTCTGCTAACTTGGATAGCATGTCGTGTATGAAAACGCAATTTTTACCCACACTGAAACTGGGGCAAAACCAGTGTTTCACTTTTGAAAAAAATACTTATCTACGTCATGATTCTATGTTGCTGATTAAATAAAATCATATGGTAATGACAACGTATACATGTCTGAGCTAAGCGTATGACTATCTGACAACGTATGCTGAAACGTATGCAAACGTATGCTGATCTGACAGATATAGCCATCAGTTTGTCATACGCGTATGACGATCTGACAATGTATGGCTATCTGACAGAACACCGGACAGGATGTCTGTGTAAAAGCACTCGGCAGTAAAATTAACAACAACGACTATCTTATGTTCTTTGTAACAAAACGGTCAAACTCTAATTTCTTCACTCACTTTTTAGAGTTAGAGTAAACAAGACGGACCAAACCCTAATATTTTGTTAACACTAATATGATAAATGTCAATTCAGAGAGAACCGACACCAAAAATACCCAGCAGCCCTTTAATGAAACCTTAATGTGCATGATCAGTAATGTATGTCATATGCTAATAATGTCTTAATTGAAATTTATGGAAGTGTGTGAATGCATTAGTATCAATTTTAAAAATGGAAATATATGTCTGCCTTGACATTTCATCAACATTTGAAATTTAAATGTGCTTTTGACTTTAACAGAGACTGTTGTAATGGCTTTTATTATAATTTATAGCATCTGATCAAACTCTAAAGGTATTAAAATATTCTGAATTGTCGTAGTTTAGCTTGGAACTAAATTAGGATTGAAAGGTAGTGAAATAAATCAGCACTGCACTTCCATTTAACAAACAAAGTTTATTTTACAAGAAAATTAGGTGAAGTAAAGATTGCAACAAAAAAAAATCAAGTCTAAAAATGATATTTTGTAGAATATATAGAACAATTTTATAATATTAAATTGTTGTTTGTCTGTAGCTTCGTTTCCACTGACCAGATAACTGCCCAATTTAACATTTCAAAAATTAACTTGCTTAAAGGAAACACGGCAATTTTGAAAGAAACCTTCTTGTTTGATAAAAAGTTTTGACGCTAGAATATTTGACTATTGAAATTGGCTTATTTCGCAAAACACTTTTTTCGCATCACATGAATCACTTGATCAACAACCAGATGTTGCTGCTGTCACAAACCACGAAGAAGAAGACATCAGGAAGTAGTTGGAGGTTGATGGCGCAAAAATATTTTTAACAACTTGAATAAACTTACTTTTAATTGTGCTTCTTATTTAATGGAAACATCACAATTTGGTTTAGTTTCTACTTGGTTTGAGGTGTTGTTTCATATGGACCCCTTGCAGCCTGATGTCAAACGCACAAGATCCCGCCCCCATCTCTCTGCTGGAGAGCAAAAAGTTGCTAGCTGACGATGACTAACATAGGTTTCAGCGGTTAAGTACTTAAATGCACGGCTGATATATAAAGGAAAAAGGGAAGCAGCGCTTTGCTGCTAATCGTTAACACTATAATAACTTGATAATAAGGACAGTAAAAAGTTTTAAATAAGAAAATAGCGATGGAGAAGAAAGTAGGTCAGCTATGCTAGCTTGACTTTGATAACTTTAACATGTAGATGGGATGTGGGATTCAGTGTGTTTTGGTTCAGCTACAAAATAAAAAAAAGGCGACCTAAACACCACCTCTGACAGATCATCAGCAGAGCAGGTGTTTAAATTAGCTAATCGACCACTGCTGTTAGCTTAGCTTATAGCAAGAGTAGCTAATCTAACTCCACAGTGATCACTTGGTAATAATCGGAAAATAAATATTATGAAACTGTAACGGACTGAATGTCCCGTTCTGTGTGGGGAATGTTTGAGTGAAACATAAAGTGGCATTGTTGTCAGTTGCTATGGCAACAAGTCGGCGTGTAGCGAGAAAAAAGGTGTTTTTGAGTCGTTCTTTAGGGGTTTTTCCACTTTATTCCACTCTTTACTGTGGCGCGTAGCACTAAATGAATAATAGCTACGTGTCCAGGCTACATTTAGTTAATGGAACTGTTCTGCCGCGGCAGCGCGGTTATGAATGGCATGTGATATAATTGTCTTTTTGCTCTCCAGCGTTGTGCAAATTTTCCGGATGTAAGCAATAACATGCAGGGGGTCCATATGGGTTCGCCGGTATGTTCCCCTGCAGGGTAAAGGACAGATACCTGATTGTCTGAGAGCCACAGAGCTGCCAGATCCTTCAGCTTGGTGAAGGTAAACGGTAGATTCTTTAACCTACGGGGAAGAAAGAAAGAGAAAGAGGGAAGGGAGGAGGGAGCGGGAAAGAATAGAGATGATTCGTGTTCCCACGCCTGCAGAGGATGCAACACACTCGCCGGTTCCCACGGTTGCCGTGGGAACTGGCGTTCCTTCTCAGCAGTGAGAAGGAAAGCAGTGGAGCTGCCATTGAGAAAGTTTCGCCTGGTAACAATGCGCTCACGCCGTACCTGTTGTCGCTAAGGTTGAGCACGCGCAGTTTGGTCATCTGTCCGATTTCATCAGGCAGAAACTCCAGCTTGTTGGACCGAAGTGACATCACCGTCACGTTCTTGCAGTTACCGATCTAACACAAGTTCACACACACATTATCAGAACAAATGAAAAGTCTGCTGCATTTTTTGTTTAAGTAACAAATGAACTCTACGCACACAAAAGTGCATAGAGTTTTGTGTGCGTAGCGATTTTGCATGTTAGAGCTACGCAAAGTGGTGCAGAGGTTTTTGCAAATACAAATGTATAAATATGTGCAGCATCCATTTATATTCAAGTATGAATGACTAGAAACCCATTGCAATCAGCTGCATTCAGAAATCTCCTCAATTTTAAGACACAAAAAAACAATAAATTTTTTAATTAACCGTTTTCAGAAGAATTAGAGACCCAAGTGGGAAGCACAAAAATGTCCAAAATGTGATGTTTGCAAAGTCGGTTCCCTTTAAATATTTCCAATTATTTTTTTGATTACACTAAAATCATACATGTTGTTTAATCTGAGTTCTGCATTATGTCGATGTTAAAGCGGACATGCATTAGCTCACCTCCCGCGGCAGCTGTGTGAGGAAGTTCTCATCTGCAGCAAAAGTTCTCAAGCTGTGCAGGTAGCCGACGGTGGGAGGCAACGACTCCAACTCATTACAGCTGCAGTCCAACTCTTCCAACAGAGATAGGCTGAAGAAAATGAAGAGAGAACATGACAGAGAAAGGAAAAACGTCATTCTGAAAGATGCAGCATGTCTGTGGCAGTTTTAAAAACTTATTCTTCTCTATAAATCGAAATTAATTCTAAGAAAAGACAGAAACGAGAAACAAAATCATTTTAATATTTAATCAAAGATCAGCATTAAGCCTCCTGTAAAATTCTGCTTTATTATAATAGAAACACACAATGAGAGTTGGGTAGTAACTATCTGTCTTTACTCAATCATGTTTTGAAAAAAATATTTTTAGGAGTATTTTTCCAGTGCTGTAGGTTTTGTTCTTGAGTAATTTTAATATTTCTACTCCTACTTGAGTAAAATTTCTGGATTTTCTACCAACTGAATTAAAAACAAACATGTTTAAATCAAAAAGTCACTAGAAACAGATACACACCTGCAGTTTTTTATTAAAGTTTTTTTTATTGAGAAAAACTGATTTGAAAAAACAAAATAATTTTTTGCCTGATTTTGTCAGTTTCTGTTGCTTATATGAATAATTGTCATTTCATTCCTTAAAATAACAAAATTTCCACATAACATTTGAAATTGTTATGTCATTTTATAAATATGAAATGATTGATCAGTTACTCGGTACTTTGAATAGACTTTTTGCCAAATACTTTTTTAGTCTCAGTTGAGTAATTTCTTGGATGGTTACGTTTTACTTTTAGTAAAAATATGTTGACGTAGTTCTACCCACTCTGCACAATGCATAAAATAAAAACTCACCAGCACACAAAGACAATGCGTATATGTTTGTTTTAAAAATCTAAACAAATTTTTTTTTTAAACTTTTGTAAATTTGAATTTGGATCTGTATTTCAATTCCAAGTGATGGTTAGTTTCAGTCTTTATTGAATTAGGATTAAAATTAAAGATGAAGGCTTGAAATCAATCATCTAGAAAAGTACGTCAGCCATATTTTTACATTTTTATAAATCCCAGCTCCTGTACTGTAACAGCTACAACAGAAAACCAGACTTCCCTTTATGTGTATTCTCTGGCCTTGACACCGAGGTAACAGCATGCTAATGCTAATGAGACAACAATTTTACATCCACGTACTGCCACTGTTAACATTACATTAGTCTGCTATTATTATTCCCAACAGACGGGACCATCTGGACTACCATGCTGTCTGAAGGGGAGCAGATGAGATGGGAGGAAACAAGCGGAGAGGTGCAAGGCAAGGTTAGCTTACAGTGAATAGCATTTGTGTTTTCTGTTGTGGTTACAATTATAACCTTCAGAGAAAGTAAGATGTCATTTTTTTAGATCCAAATTCTCTGTTTTGTTTCCTTTAACTTTTCAAATGAAGTCACTATCTGGTTGGGAGTAAAGTTCAAGACAGATTTATTTCCAATAAAAATTACCAAAAAAAAAAAAAAAGCATAACTTAATGTAAGATAATTGAGAATCAGGTCTATGTGTATTTATTTATATATATATATATATATATATATATATATATATATATATATATATATATATATATATATATATATATATATATATATATATATATTGCATTAATTGAACTGAGGTTCAAAACCACAATAAAGTACCACCAAGTTATTCACAGTTCTTTAAGCACATCAATATTATCCATAAAAAGATTTAGGAACCTCTTTTAATTCAATAATCCCTTATTTTTGATTGAAAAGTACTACTGGTGCCGTTACCTAGCAACCCCAGCCCATTGCCTAGCAACCTGGTTCTAGTTCCACTGGAAGATTCTTTCACTTATAACAAGATATTTTTCCCATGTTAAAAGTGCAGCAGAAATAATCTGCCAATGAAACTTGTATTTTTTCATCAATATTAAAAGTCATATTTCTAACTCCCACCTATTTAAAGTTGTCAAAATTATCTGATTTTTGCACATGAAAAATAGTCCAAAAATAAAAAATGTGAAAGCTATGAAACTAAAATGAGAACAAGAATTGTGTATGTGAAAAATAGTCATTTTCGGGAAGCGGCAGATATTTTTTCTTTAGCAATAAATTACAGGGGTAACTACTTTCTTGTCTTCAGTGCAGTCCAAAGTAAAATCCAAATGATAATTTCACAAGTTTGCTTACAAATGTGAAAGTCTGCATAGTAAGTGCAGTTAGTAGGACTCTTGTCTCGCAGAAAAAAAAAGTTCTGAGTTTTAATCCTGGCCTGGGTTTTTCCCAGTATTTGATGAAATTCCACAGCAGAAACATTCAATCTACCCACCATTGAGACAATTTCATTTTTACAAGCAGAGAAGGTTCTTTAATCTATTTTAGTTGGCTTTAAAATATGACATCTGTGGTTCAAAGCTGATGTTTAAGATTCATTAAGGGGTTTGAAGGAAGTAAAAAAAAAAAAAAAAGAAAGAAAAGTGAACACTGTATGAAGCAAACTGCACAACAATTAATAAAACTTATGTGGTAGCTTATTCAAAAATCTAAAAAGGACACAGAATAAAGGGATCATATTCATCAGGGGTAAGAAACACTTCAAACAACGGATACAAAAGAATAAGGAGCTTTAAAGGGAAGTAATTAATCTACAGAACTACTTATCAAGACTACAACCTGGGACTTGTTCATGAAGACAGAAAGCTTTCAGAGCGGTCAGATACAGATCTAGCAAAGATGTTAAGCTTAGAAGAAATATAGTTTAATTGAATTTCTGCAGTCACTCAGTTTAACTCTAAAATTCAAGGAAAGAACTGAATGACTCTTTCCACAAATGAAGTAAGACAATAAACTTATTAAAATCAAACAAAAAAAATATAACAAAAAACGGTTTAAAATGACTTACAGGAATCATTCCACATATTTCATCATTGTGTCTCAAATCTCTTTAAAGAAAATAATACATTTAATGTTGCTTAACCTTTTATTTTGAACTAAAAAAAAAAATAAAACTGCACTGCAAAAACAAAAAATCTTACCAATTATTTTTGGCCTAGTTTCTAGTACAATTCCTCAAAATTGACAAAACGTTCTAGTTCCACTGGCAGATTATTTTAATTATAACATGAGAAAAATGTCAGTGAAATAAAGTGCAAGTGGAACTAGTGCTTAATTATTAATATTCAGGAATGATTTTCTTAAAATAAGCTCATATGTCTTGCTGAAACGTTACTTATGAGTTGGTTTTGTCTTATTTCATGTGCAGTGAGATATTTACACTAGAAACCAAAAATACTTGGTAAAATAACTTGTAAGTAACATTTCATCAAGATATGAGAGCCTGTTTTAACTCCATATGTCATTAATACTGATGAAAAAGTACTAGTTTCACTGGATGATTATTTCTGTTACCTTTAAGGAAAAAATATCTTCTTAAAAGTGAAAGTCTTCCGGTGGAGCTACAACTCGGTTGCTAGGTGACGGGCTGGGCTTGGCTGGGGTTGCTAAGTAACGCTGCCATGCCCATCGATTGTGGAATATTCTGCCAGTGGAAGTTGTACTTTTTAATCCAAAATAAGGGACCATTGAATTAAATAAGGTCCTGTATCTTGTTGAAAAATTAGTTTTGGCTTATTTCTAATATAATTTGCACTAGAAGTATGTAGTTTATATACTTTGGATCAACATTATTAGCTTTTTCTTCTTTGGTTTTTCCTTTGATTTGTTATTTTGTTTGTATTTCCTTTTAATTCCCGTAAAGCACTTTGTATTGCCTTGTTGCTGAAAACGTGCTATATAAATAAAATTGCTTTTACTTTTAAAAACTAGACAAAAAAAACTGGTAAGATGTTGTTTTTTCAGTACATCCATATCACTGCAGTAACGACACATGCAACCACTTTCATTTCATGTTTTTCAGTAATTGCATTGAAGCATTAAATCAAAACTTTACAGATGAGGTAATGACAGAGTCTTTTTTTTATGTTTGCATGTAATTTTTTGGGACATGAAAAGTTCCCCACATTGGTAGCAAAGCTTTGATTCTCTGTATCTGCAGCACAGCTGAACATCTGTCTCTGAACAAGCCCTGGGATCCAGAAGGCTCATGTTACTCACCCTTGCTTTGGCTTCGGACTAACGCCACAGCACGGCAGCAAACACAACACACAGACCCCCCCAACCAATCATCAGCCAGCATTACAACACAGCAATAAACAAGATTAACGACCCACCTACAAACCCCCATAAACTACTAAGAGTTGGCTGGATGAGGTTTTAAAGTACAACCAAACAAAGAATACTACTAAGGTGCTCATAATCTGTAAACATTTTCAGATTTTGTCACATCACAAACACAAGTTAAACTTTTTTTAGTGGGATTTGTCCTTATGGTGTGTATTTAACCTCTTTTACTGCGACTCCATTAAATAAAACTGAGTCCAACCAATTGCTCTCAAATAAAACAGTTTAATCGTTCACATCCAACCTTTAAAAGTTTCAGCCATTTTGCCACAAAAAAATAAAAATAAAACCTCATTTTATATATATATAAATTTAGTTTAGAGGCATCAAAATGACTGGTAGTTTAATAATACTGAACAATAAACTCTGGATGAACTGAATAAAGCACAAAATTATTCATTTAAAAGTATTTTTATTGAAACATGAACATCGCGTCCAACAGAAATCCCTTAAAATCTAAACAATATAAAGGTTCTTTTTTTTTGACATTTAACGTATTTTTCGGACTATAAGGTGCACATAAAATTCCTATATTTGCAAAAAATAATAAAAAATTGGTAATGAGCCTTATATTCCGGTTTGCCTTATGTATGAACAGTGTTACCGCATGTTTTATTACGTAGCCACTCCCCTTTATTGTCAAAGCATAATCGCTGCTGGTCAGAAACCTGGTGGAGTCAGCTTTCTGTGCTGTCTGGACAGACATGTTTTGGGGTGGCGAACCACTTTCCCTGATACGTACGGTGCTTCAACATCCCATAATTAACGACCCCAAAATGACCCCAGAAAATGAGGAACCTGGGCTTGTTTGATGCTGCCATCGCCCAACTGTTGAATTCTGACACCGAAGATGAGAAATTTGATGGATTCGTAGAAGATGAATGATTGAAAAAGTGAGTGTACTTTTTTTGTGTAATATTGACAGTTATTGTTAATGATTTGAATAAAGTCTGACCAATCTGACCACCGTATTTTGTTTCGCTTTATGCGCCTTATAATCCGGTGAAAATAGATCCGTTCACTGATACTGCGTCTTAAAATCCGGTGCACCTTTTAGTCCGGAAAATACGGTAATTAAAAATTGAAGGTAAACAACAATCAAAGAAAAATCTATTTTTGTTTGTTTTCAATGATATTTCAATAATCCATATTTGATAAAAAGCATGTTAGGAGACTGCTTTTCCATAACCTTAATGTTTCTCAATTGGAGTTGAAACTTTGGCTGGGCTATTTCAAAATGCTAGTTTTACTTCAAATCAGAAGATTCGTGTTGCTCATCGTCTAAATCAGAATAATTTTGTTTTTTACAGTATACAAATGTGTGCTACTTTGTGTCCTTCCGTTATTTCAAATATCACTAAAAGCGTTGAAGTTTGTGATGGAAAATGTGAAAACATTTTCATCAGTGGAGTCTGAATGCTGCTGCAAGCTAATGTGACTTCAGCTGAAGAGTCAGATTTGTTGTGGTTTCCTACCTCCCAATGGTGTGAGGCAGTGAGGTCAGCTGGTTGTCATCTACCTTTAGAGTGGTCAGCTTCTTCAGCATTCCTGCAACACATGCAACAACATTGGTGCAAATTTCCACATGGGCAAAACGAAACCTATGCAACTAAAAACGTTAATCCCTTTTGCTGTAAAAAGGAAGTATTATGTGTTTTCCAGGCACATTGTGCCATTTTACAACACAATTAAGTAACTATTTTAACTTCAGTTGTTAAAAAAAGCTACATAGATCAATAACTTAAAAGAAATATTACTTTCCACCTTAAAATTGCGCCTGTCTCTTTAAAAACTCCGCCTTCAGAAAGTCATCCCAACATGGCTCCTCTATTAACCCTTTAATTACGTTTTTACCAAAGTTTCACTGAGAAGTAGCTCCTATAATGAGATCAGCAGAGTTTCAGTTCCACCAGGTGTTTGCTACTTGCTGCTGGCTAGTCTGAAGGAGCTGAATGGGGGAGGGGCTGCATCTCGAAGGCGGAGCTAGGTCCACCCAGGCGTTTTGCACAGCTGAATGGTTGCCATGGAGACTAAAGGATTTCTCAAAAAGGCCTGAAAGAATCAAAGAAACCCTCCAGGTATGTTTCTGATGAGCCAACAGTATTGTAACATGATGTACAGTGAAAAGAACTGTACTGCCCCTTTAACATAATCATTTACATAAATTATCGCTTACATTTTTTTTAGATAATTATATGCAGATTAGTAGCAGGCAGACTGGCAGAAAATGATACAAGAAGACCAAGAGCACTTTTTTAGGAACTACTGTGAATAATAAACGGGTTGATTTTAGGTACCTATAGAGTCCGGCAGGTGCTGCAGCATGTTGGAGGACAGCAGCAGATCTTCTAAGGCCTCACAGCCTGAGACGTCACTATCCAACGTCTCAATGCGATTCTTGGCCAAATCCAAGTACCGCAACTGGCGAAGCTTCCCTATAGACTGCAGGAGAGCAGACGAACAAGTTAAGGTCTGCTGCAATGTGTCATTTCTACTCCCATGCTCCGATTTTGCTGCAAAGCATGAAAGTTGTCTCACCCCAGGTATAGACTGTAGAGAGTTGTTATCCAGCCACAGCTCCTTAAGGCTGTGCATCTGTTCCAACACCTCTGGCTAACAAGATAAAACATGATTTCACACGGTCAAATGGAAAAAAAACAAGAAGCAAATGCATGAAAACGCTAATAAATCTTATCCAGCATCAAAGAACTCGGCCTGTAAGTCTTTAAATAAAGACTACAAACAGAAACATATACCGGCCTGGCATTGTTTGGGTTGAAGTTTGTGTTTTTAAAATGGCAAATTAAGTTTTGTGAATTATTATTATAACATTACACATTTAATTTTGCAACCTTCTGGAATAAAATGAACACTACAACTAGAGGAGGATTTTTGGAAATGTTTGGGTTGTTTGGCTAAGAGTAAAGATGGACATAAAATCTGAACCGTTTTATGTTGATTTCTCAGGACGGGTTGTTGCGTACCAAATGGGTCAAGTTATGAAAATAAAGTCTTGCACCAGTAAGACGCAAACTGGTAGAAATACAAATAGAAAAAGAGAAGTAAGGATTTCTTTTTGAAAATTTTCAACCTTCTTCAGTAAGTACATGAAAAGCATTTTCATGTAGTTTTAACCTCAGACTGTCAAAATGATGGGTGCACTACTTTACTTCTGCATTTAAACTACTGTTCAGCATGTCACTGTGGATAATACATTATGAAAAAGATAAATATTGGGTCATAAAACTGTCATAAAACGAGAGAAAACCCCCAGATTTTGTGGAACGTTTTTTTTCTTCTCCTCCAGCATTTTAGGTGAAAAGTTGAAGCCAAAAAAAAGCAACACAAACTCCAATAAAATAGTTTAATTTGTCAATTTATTGACACTTTCAAACAAGTTTGTAGCTAAAATCTTAGAGCCAAACTTTGGCAGAAATCCAAGCAGTTTTCTTCTTTGTGTCCAAACAGATGGTAACAACATGTTTTCTTTAATCTCAGTGGTTCTCTGTTGTTTCTCTTTTTACTCTTATTTCAACCCAGCTCACAATCTGACGTGTAATTTAACCTGCATTAAAACATGAGCGCAGCAGATCTCACCATTTCGGAGAATTCGTTGCTCCCCAGATCCAGCCTCTCCAGCTGTGTCAGTCTGTGGATGGACCTCACACGAGAGAAAATGGAAACAGTTTTGTGACTTCAGTTTTATTTACACATGAACAAATATTCATGTTCTCACAGTTTGATTCCTTATGTTAAAAAATATATATCTAAAATTCAGGGTGCATTCTCAAAAGCAAAACAGTTGAGACGGTTATATTTCTGTGTGAGATAGTGATAGAAACATACTAGTACAAGGGTGTCCAAAGTGTGGTCAGGGGGCCATATGTGGCCCTTGGAGTGATTTTGTGTGGCCGATACAATACAAATTTTGCCTCAACTTTTTATTTTAAATACAGTAAAACTATTACTAATAGATTTTTTTTTAATGACAAAAACGTTAAGTATTTGTTTCTATGTGGAGTCTTTTACTGGAAAGCCGATTTTGCTTACACCAAGTCAAGTTTTATTTAATTTATTTAACTGGACTTAATATAGCAAGAGTTTTGAAATACTAACTTAAATCTTATTCTCACAACAGAATAAATTTGTTCAATCGAGCCTAAATAAAGTTTCTTCTGATCCAGAAAATGTCCAAAATAATTTTAACGTTTTGGATATACAATAAATAACATTCATTATCCACAAAAAACAAGAAAGTCAGGCAACTTGAATTGCTTTAATGTATTTTAATGTTTCTATTATTAATTTAAGTTTGGACGTCCTTGTAGTAGTAGATAGTAATATTTATTTAAGTTTCTTTATGTTTGAGAGCTGCAGAATTATTACTACGGTATGTTAAATCTCTCGTTCACCTAAACACACATACTAAGATGAACAAATAGTATCCTGTCTTACTTTGGCATGGTTTTCAGGTGGTTCTCTCTCAGCTCCAGAATCCGTAATTTGGAGAGCCTGAATAACAGAAGGAACAAAAGCCTAAACTTAATACCTTTCATGTGTACTGAGATGCAACAGTAAGAAATACAAAAAAATGACTAAAATAAAAATAAGATCAAATAAAAAAAGAAAAGCAACAGAAAATGCAACAGTTTTGAGTAGGAAACACAAAAAACATACTTAGCAAAAAAAGAAAAAAAATGGTGTGAATAAAAAGGTCCTAAAATCAGTGTTTGATTTTTTTTGTTTTCCAACAAATATTGTCACCATTGGAGCTCCGACTTAAAAAAAAACAAGAGTTAATTTGTTACATGTAATTTATTTACGTTTGTGTAACATCATAACTTAATAATCTTGGATAAATATCATTTCACTACTTCTAACAAATTTACTGAGTTTGTTTTAATTAGATCAAAAGATTTTTCTTTTTACAGTATCATTTTCTCCAAAAAATAAAAGCAAACCAAGAAAAAGAGTGCAGTAATAACAGAAGTGTTTAAATAAACCAAATTTTTACTGAAAAAAGCTGTATAAATTCTAAATCAGAAGCGAGATCAGTATCCCACGACATGTCCATAGCCATATTTAATAATGCTTCCTAAAATATAAGCTTTAAAATTAGCCTTAATTAGCATAATTCTCATGCATATCCTATACATGGAAGGCATCTTCAGAAATAGGCTAAACACAAAATTCAGCTGTGATCTTTAAAAGCTATAGAAAAAATGTCTTTGATTGTAAATAAATGTTTAATCCCCACCAAAAAAAAAAAACATTTACACTAGAAACCTCAAAATCTTACCAAGTATTTTCAGACTAGTTTCCAATGCAAATATCTTATTACACTAGAAATAAGACAAAACTAAATTACAAGCAACTTTTCAGGAAGACACAGGAGTTTGTTTTAAGTCAATAATTCCTTAATATTGACTAAAAAAATACTGGTTCCATTGGCAGATTATTTAAATTACAATAAGACAGTGTTTCCATGTTATAACTGCCAGTGGAACTGGAACCGGGTTGCTAGGTGACAGGCTGGGCTGGGGTTGCTAGGTAACGGCATATCGGCTGTTGGAACATTTTAATTAATATTAAGGAATTATTGACTTAAAACAAGCTCGTGCTTCTTGCCGAAAGGTTACTTGTAAGTTAGTTTCAACGCATTTCAAATGTACAAAGGTATTTGCACCAAAAACTGGACAAAAGTATTATTATTTCGTGTTTGTGCAGTGCATCAATTCACCTGCCAAAGTTAGCGGGCAGATACTCCAGGAAGGCATCATTCAAGAAGAGCTGGGTCAGATTCAGGAGCTGCGTGAAACCATCTGGGAGTCTTAAAAGAGAAAAGTTCAATGAAAAACAACAGAAGAGGAAACAAAAGACAGTAACCTGGACAATGTGCTCAACTGGAGCCGCTTCATTCAACTCCAACTGAATGAAACGTGACCGGTTTCTAACATGCTAGCAGGAGCAGCTAACCACTGCTGGCCTGCAGATGACTCATCTGCTGCACAGAGACACACAAGAAGCATTTTCCTCTGCAGCATCCTTCGCTTCAACATCACAAAACAGCAGTAATTACAGCACACACCTGAGACTCCAGCGATAACCGTGTTACCTTCCTGTAAATATTCTGATCTGAGGAGTCGACATAACGGCGCCAACAGGGCACAAGACTGCAGAGTGTCTGGATATTTTTATGAATTATTATGATGCGTCTCGCTTGGGTAATAAAAGAGGAAACAAAGCCTATATTTGTTTTAGAATATATTGGATTTTTAAATTAATTTGGGTTCAGACAAAAATGCTTGCATTAAATCAAATTTTTTACATACAAAATAAAATACTCCAGTCATTTTTACATTTGGTTTACTGTTAAATCATCACCTAAAGCATGGGTAAGTTAAACATCTTCTTTTTACTTTACAGCCATCAAACGTTTCTACTAAAACTTTCAGAAAATTCCTTTGACTATGAATCTGATGCGCTTTTAAAAACTTTGAACTTTGTAAACCCTGCGGCGGATTCATACTTCAATATCAAGGTTATAAGTGTACATATTTTATGTCTACAAGCTTTAAACAAACATTTTCTCCTTCAGGAAGTTAAAGAAACTTATTTTAAAGATACTTCTGAGTTATTTAGCAAGACTTTCCCCAAGGTGCTAAGTAGAAGCATTACAATAAGCTGCAGCTGTTTCAACCAAACCAGGACAAAGAGAAAGATTCAGGTTTGTAGAGATAGAAAGCACTCGGATCTTACTTGGTAATGGGGTTGACACTGGCTTCTACCACAGACAGGCCTTTACAGCATTTTATATTATCTGGAAACTCCTGGATTCCTGTTGGAGTGAATCATAATATCAAGTTCCAATCAATCAATCAATCAAGTTTATTTGTAAAGACCCGTTGCAGTGTGATGTCATGCATCCAAGATCCTGCCCCAATCTCCCTGCTGGAAGGCAAAAAGCTGCTGGCTAATGATAATTAGCATTGGTTTCAGCTGTTAAGTTATCATTACAACGCTCTAAAACGTAAACGTATGCCTGACGCAGTGCTTTGCAACACAAGTAGATAACCAGGTCAGAAAGAAAACCGCGAGAGTGAGGAAAGTAGGGTAGTTATGCTAGCATGACTATGAAAACCTTAACATGTAGATGTGCTGCAGAATTCTGTGTTTTGGTTCAGTTACAAAAACAAAACAGGAAACCTAAACACTAACTCTGACAGATCATCAGTAGAGCAGGTGTTTAAATTAGCTAATTAACCACCGCTGTGTTAGCTTAGCTATTAGCATCGGTAGCTAATCTACCACAGGTATTGCTTATTAATAATCGCCAAACAAACATCAAACCTAAAAACGTAAATCCGTAAGGTACGGAATGTTCTGTTCTTTGTGTGGGAAATGTTTGAAGCCTGAGACATAAAGCGGCATTGTTGTCAGTTCCCATGGCAACGAGTCTGTGTGTCGCATAGCCGACACACAGAGCGAGAAAAAAGCGGTTTTGAGTTGTTCTGCAACGGTTTTTCCTGCATTATTTTTCCCTTTGCTGTGGCGCATAGCACTAAACTAGTCGTGCCTCCAGTTTAACGGAGTCGTTCCATCGTAAGTTAAAGTCTGGTCTTTTTGCCCTCCAAATTTCTGTGCATGCACAAAACTTCCGAATGTAAACAATAACATCCAAGGTGTCAGCAGCACATTTCAGCAACAAGGCAATTCGAAGTGCTTTAAATAAAAAAAAGTAGTCAAAAACATCATAGAGCCACCAATCGTGAAGCTAGCAGCAAACTTTATATTTTGTTGAGTGCCATCATCAAAAACCATCGTTACACTTCAAAATGTGATTATTGCTTCATTTATTATGATTCAAAAGAAATTCTAAACAGGTGGGGTTTTATGTATAGATTCAAAGGAGTTCAGTGTTTCAGCAGTTTTTAGGTTTTCTGGAAGCTTGTTCCAGATTTGTGGTGCATAAAAGATGAATGCTGTTTCTTAATGTTTGGTTCCAGAACCGGAAGACCTGAGAGGTTTGGAAGGTTAATATAACAACTACGGATCGTTTTGTAAATTTAGCCAACTTATTTGTTTTTGCACCTTACCGTTTTTACTAATGTCTAACTCTTTGAGGTTAACCAGGCTGGCGATGGTGGTGGGAAGGTTGGAAAGGTCGTTGTCGGGCAAACTCAGCTTCTTTAGGGCCTGGCACTGGAAGAGTTGCTGTGAGAGAAAACAATGGAGAACAGAGGAATATTTTAATCGCATGAAAAAGTCAAACAGACATCAAACAGAACGCCACATAACCAGAGAGAGAACTGAAAGTTTGCTGCAGGCTTGGATAAGCTGGTCTGTTCAGCTGCTTCTTCCCATAAATAATGCAGATTTAATTTTCCCCATACAGTTGTCCTGGAGGACAAAAGAGTAATAAAAAGAAGCAGCCTTCAGTATCATGAATGAGGAAATGCAGCACACATAATGGTGAAAAGAGCATTGATGAACATTTAAAATTTTCTAAATACTATGAAAAGACTGTTTGAGTAACTAAATTCATCAACAAATATGTTGTATCACTGAAAATTAATTTATAAAAACACAGTTTTGACTCAGTGGAGTTAAGTATTCCATGTTTTAGTAATCGTATTAAAATGTTGAGTATTACAGAACACAAATGGATACTAATTGCTAATGATAACTAATATTTCTCAAAAGAAGGTCATCCAAAAAAATGTTGCTAAAAATGCAATAAAGCAAATATAAACCCAATTCAAATATTGTAAAAAATATTTTAAAACCAAATCTCACTTTTTTATTTATTTTATTAAGACAATAATCTCTTAGTAGCCTATTAGAAACTTTGCAAGGTGTTTAAGGAAGCCTGAAGGATTTATATTTGAGAGCTGCTACAAATTAGTTTTCACTCCTTAAAAGAAAGAAATATGAAGATGAGAAACTGGCTAAAAGTTATGGTGAAATCTTTAACAATTTTCTTAAAAATAAGTGAAGAAATGTCTCACTAAAAGGCACAAACCAACATTTCAACTGGGACTTTCAAACCTCCAAACAGATTTTGGTCATTTTAACATTTGGTTGGTTGTTTTTCCACTTTTTCCTCATCTCTCCACTGTTTCAGGTAATTTAATTTACTTCAAACAGTCTCTGAATTTGTTTCTCCCAGCAGAATTCACACTAAACTATAATCCATACGATTTCGGCACGTAAAACCAATATGCACATCTACATACATTATGCAAAATTGCCCAAATCACTCAAAATCACTGTGGAAGAAAGCAAACCTGAAATTAAGAGGAAATAATGACAGTTCTTTATCAACCGACCGGACTGACGAAATCTTCTGAACCAAAAATGGGGATAAACTTTTTTAATGCGAGTGCACAGAGCTCGCTTTATCCAGTAAGAAAATAAAAATCTGATTCACTTATTAAATTTTATTGTCAATTTTTGTAGCATTTATTTATTGCAATGAAACAAAATTTGAAGAAATTGGTTCATTTGGTGAATTTATTTTTTTTTTTTGACTCGTGTATGGAAAAATTAAGAAAATGACAGAAAATAAACAAATTTATAAATAAATACATTTATAAATAAATAGACAAATAAATACATACATAAATAGATAAATCACATTTTATAGCACAATCAAGTGTTACCTTGCTTACTCCATCCTGTTACCTTATGTCACCCTATGTCACTATGTTACCTTGAGTTGTTTATAAAAATGCTACATAAACCAAATATGACATAAGAAATTTGATTCTGTAATTAAAAGCCTTAAAATTGGGCCTCTGCCTCTTTAAGAAGCTTCTGTTGTTCCTGAAACTCCGCCTTCAGGAAGTCATCACAACAGGGCTCCTCTGTTAACCCTCTGTCAACGTTTTTCCCAGCGTTTCTCTGAGAAGCAGCTCGTATAACGAGCTCAGCAGATGAACGGTTCCACCAGGTGTTTGCTAATTGCTGCTGGCTAGTCTGAAGGAGGATCCCTCAGGTGTTTTGCACAGATTAACGGTTGCTAAAGGATTTCTCAAACATGCATGCATTTGATGAAAAATCCCATTATAACATGATGTAAAGCTCAAAAATGTCGATTTTCCATCACACTTTCCCTTTAAATAGTAAATATATTGGTTGATGTCGTGGACAAATCAAACGTCTGTATTGATTTTATTTGTCCAAATCTTAGCAGCATTGCCACAGTCACATCCGGCTCTTCAGCAACTGAAATAAGTGAAAATGATGGCTCGCACTGGGCCATACTCAAACACATGAAAAGGCCTGTCCAACTCACTTATAAAGGCCCATCAATCAGCGGCTAAACACAATCTTGGCACACGTTGTCACGGCCGAGCAGATTCTTTATTTATTCAGTTAAATGCACGTTTGGCCTGCCTCTCACAAAGACCTATTAGTTGGTCTCCATCCAGGCAGGCTAAATTTAGAAATCCAATTCACCATCTTTGTCATTTAAACCAGGACAGAATACCAATACATGTGACAGCCCGCTTATAAACAGCACCTTTAATTCTCCTTGAGATATTAGGAGGCCGTTGAGCCGCTGCTCGACCTGCAGGGCGCCGAGCGTGCCGCCACAAGGCCGAGCTACTCTTCTGCGTTGGGTCACACAGTTCATCAAGTCTAAGAGCACATCGAATTGGGACTTCTTGTGATGAAGCATTTTTTTTTATTTAACCAGCAAAGTGCCATCGCAATTAAAAATTTCTTTCCCAACAAGAGACCTGGTCAATAAACAGTAAAGGTTATACAATTACAATTACAGTTCTTTGCAAAAATATTAATAAAAACAGTTAGAGTTTAAAGAAGTCCCGACTTGAAATAATCTGTTAATTTCCAGTGTTTTTCCAAAAAATGACATTTATTTTCCCCCCAATTCAGTGTGTGAAAATGGGACACCACTGCCATCCATTCATCCATCCATCTTCTTCCGCTTATCCGGGGTCGGGTCGCGGGGGTAGCAGCTTCAGAAGGGAGGCCCAGACTTCCCTCCCCCCAGCCACTTCCACCAGCTCCTCTGGAGGAATCCCAAGGCGTTCCCAGGCCAGCCGAGAGACATCGTCCCTCCAGCGTGTCCTGGGTCTTCCCCGGGGTCTCCTCCCGGTGGGACGTGCCTGAAACACCTCACCAGGGAGGCGTCCAGGAGGCATCCTGGCCAGATGCCCGAGCCACCTCAACTGGCCCCTCTCGACGTGAAGGAGCAGCGGCTCTACTCTGAGTCCCTCCCGGATGACTGAGCTTCTCACCCTATCTCTAAGGGAGAGCCCAGCCACCCTACGGAGAAAACCCATTTCGGCCGCTTGTATCCGCGATCTCGTTCTTTCGGTCATGACCCAAAGCTCATGACCATAGATGAGGGTGGGAACGTAGATCGACCGGTAAATCGAGAGCTTCGCGAAAAAGCACCACTGCAAAAATACAAAATCCTACCAAGTATTTTTGGAATAAATTCTAGTGGAAATATCTCAGTACACTTAAAATAAGAAAAACAAAATAACAGAAGTAACTTTTCAGAGAGCTGCAGGCTTGTTTCAAGTCAATAATTCCTTAACATTGATCAAAAGATGCTTTGCTCTATTCACTCAAGACATATTTCCATAACTATTCTTTTTCGTCAATCTTAAGGAATTAGACAAGCTCCTCTGTCTTGCTGAAAAGTTACTTGTAAGTCGCGTTGCCTTATTGGAACGATTTCGTTTTTGCGGCGAAAGCAAAAGAAGTGGAAGAAAATGTTCACTTTTTTCTTTACAAGTTAAACTCTGAAGATCTGCAGCAGAGACACATTTTGATTACAATGTGAAATTTCTTTGCTCAGCCTGAATATAACTGAGTTGTTTTAAGTCTTGATACAGATCCTCATCTAGGTGAATACTTTAACTAGACTTTTCAAACACATGAATATCTAACCAAGTTGCACAGAAATCCAGGAGAGTAAACCATCCCCTCTCCTCCCCCAGCTACACTTTTCGGCTCATTTCTCAGACCAGAGGGGATAAACGGTGCCTAAAGTATTTTCTGCTTCTGCTTTGGGGTTTCCTCCAAGTGGGTCGGGACAGAAAAACCTCCATCCTTCCGTCGTAGATGAACGGGATACCAACACCACCAATTATTCCAACCGCGAACCAAAGGAGCTGAAAGAAGGAGGATTCTCAATCATAAGCTGGTTTTTATCTGAACCACCAGAAAGGATGGAGTAAATTAAATATATTTTGACTTTATTCTCAAAACTCTGACCTCAGAGTTCTAATTTTCTTCTGAGAATTGAGACTATTTTCAGAATTCTGACACTAAACTCAGAATTTTGTTTTTACTTTTTTCCTCACAATTATAACTCTTAGCTTAGAATGAGAGAGCAAAACTTTAATCTGAGATTAAAGTAAAAATTCTGAGATAAAAGTCAGAATCCTGAAAGAAATTAATTCTGAGGAAAAAAAAATTAAAATGTATATAAAAAAGTTCCTGAAACATTTGAAAATGAATCAGTATAATGTAATTTACACCAATCTGATGGTTGAATAACCTTAATAATACCATAATTCAGCAGCACAAATAGGTTTCAGAATTCAAAATGTAGCTTATGTTGTTGATATGTGATTTCCAATTAAAATATGATTACAGTATTTTCCGGACTATAGAGCTCATTACTACCACATTATTATAAGCCGCATCTACAATAAAAAAAATAAAAAAAAAGAAACTGGAAAACCTACATACATAACCCGTACCTGGCTATAAGCCGCTGGTATCTCCGCCCTGTCGGTTTTAAATCTGCTGGATATATTAAGGACTCGGGCCTCCGTCTCCAACGCCAACCATGGATTCGTTCACGCCGACTTTATGTGCAGCCTTCAATTTAAAAGCGGGATCATATGAACTACTTCGTGTGGTTTCCCTGATGAGCCGGTATGAGTTTGAAAACGTCGTGCCTGCTGCTAGCATGTGCTTGTTCTAAATGAAAATGAGCACTTTCTTCTTTGATTTCCCATTTTGACTTCCAATGATTCACTTCCTGCTATAGAGCCCCCTGGTGGATGAAGAAAAATCCACAGAAAAGCCGCACCGGGCTATAAGTCGCATGGTTCAAAGCGTGGAGAAATGTAGCGGCTTATAGTCTGAAAAATAGGGTAAATTCAATAAATCAATTACATTAATTTGATTAGAAATACCTGCAAAGTTCCACCACTAATCAAGATAAAAGCTGCTACTTGTAAGATGAGTTTAACATGACTTTATACGAAATGGTTTTAGATTGAGGAACAGAAACCAGGTGAACAGGAGCTCACCTTGGGTAGTTCTTCGATCTGGTTGGCGTCCAGGTAGAGTTCCTCTAAGGTTCTCTCGAAACTGAATATTTCCTTTGGGACCTGCTGAAGGCTGCAGTGAGAGTAGTCCAGCACTGAGATCACCTCCTCTTCACCACGGAAACAGCGGCACGGCACCAGCCGGCCAATCAGCTTCCGTTTGGTGGTCATCTCCAGACACTGCACTGTAAAAACAAAGAGATGGGAGCTGTTTAATTTTATAGATATATTTTAAAAGATAATCAAAAAAAAGGTTGAGCTGGTGTTAAAAGCCATAAGGTATATTTGAGTTGTATTAATTCAGACTGTTGGGGGCTTTTTGATGAGTGAGAGCATAAACTAAACAGAAACACTTTGACTCTAAAATTAAAAATAAATCTTTAACTTTTCATTCAGTGCAAATTCTCACATTAAAAATATTACCATTAAAATACAACAATTACATTGGGACTCTGTCTTGGTTATGATAATCTGGGATTGGCGCTTAGTAACAGTACACTGCAAAAACACAAAATCTTACCAAGTAATTTTGGCTTAGTTTGTAGAGCAAACGTCTTAGTGCACTTAAAAAAAGACAAAACTAACTTACAAGTAATTTTACAGCAAAATGTAAGAGATTGTTTTAAATAAATCATTTCTTAATATTGATGAAGAAGTTCCAGTGCACTGGCAGATTATTTCATTCATAACGTGGGAAAAATGTTTTGTTACAAGTGAAATAATCTGCCAGTGGGACGAGTACATGAGACGGAAAATCTGGTTAGCGTTCTCCAAATGCTAACCAGAAATAACCAATTGGAGACAGGAGGCAGATCTTAGCGCTGTCAATCACTCTCACGCTCACCCTCTGGCTTATTCTTTGCTAAGCTACAGCTGGCTCATGACAACATAACCTGCTACAAATGCTTATGCTAGGTAGCAAAGCCACTGATGATGTTTTCCTGGAAGAGTAAGTTGTTTCTCCACCATTATACACTGAGCAGTGCATACACAACCATGATTGACAGTGTTGAGACCTTCCTCCTGGCTCTTATTATGAACGTTGCATTTTGGCAAACTGCAACTTGTTTCTTTCAAAGATTGTCTTTCACAACATGGTGACGGTTTTAATAAATACACACTCACTAACTGAACCTTCAGGGCACAAATGTGACACCAAACTGTATTTGAGAGAGCCTGAAATGAGGTGTAAAACTGGGAAACAGATGCATGACGGAGAAAACCGCCGTAAACCACCAGTTACCCGGCTCAAAGCAGGCTGAGGCTCGACTCCTCGACAGACGCACACAATCGCTCTTTTCATGCAACAAGCCGTATAATTACACCAGAGATATAATTAAAATAGATCTTTTGTGATTCTGCGACAACATCACTCTCTTCCACAACTGCGTTTGAAAAGCTGCTGGCTGAATGGCAGAAGTAGGCTAAGCATGCATATTAACAACCTCCAGCGGGGATTCATCACCAGGATTTATCGCTTCACGCCCAAAACGTTCACGAAACCCAAACGGCTCTAATGCCGGATCCTTTGAAAAGAACAATGGTCAAATCATGTCCAAGTGCCGCCTTGATTTTGTTTTTTGATCATCAGATGTGAAGAAGAAGGAGTCATGGGGGCAGAAGAAGAAGATGCAACCCGACTTCTTCCTTAACTGCAATCAGTGTCAGTGTCGGCGTTGAACCTGGAGATTTACTGCTTTGATAAACATGGAAACTGTTGACTTGCTGGACCGTCTGCTAAAAATATATCAAGTATTTTTCTCTAGTCAATAATTCCTTAATTTCGATGATTTAGTGATCCGCCTACCTCTAGGTTATTTATCTTTATGATGCTTGTTTGATCACTTATATTCTATAAAGCATTTGCTGATAACATTATAGGTGAAATCCATTTACACTGAAAAAACATAAAATCTTACCAAATATTTTTTGTCTAGTTTTTAGTGCACATATCTCAGTACACTTGAAATAAGACAAGACTAACTAACATGCAATTTTTAAGCAAGATACAGGACGCAACAATTCCTTAAAATTGTAGAAAAAGTTCTAGTTCCACTGGCAGATGAATAAAGTTACAACAAAATATTTTTCACTTGTTGTAAGTGAATTTATCTGACAATGAAGCAAGTACTTTTTCATGAAATTTAAGGAATTATTGACTTAAAACAAGCGACTAAATCTTCACCAAGCTGCAATGAAAACACTTTTTTGCATCACAGAAGTCACATGTTGCTACTGGCACAAACCATGAAGAAGACGACGACAGGAAGTAGCAGAAGGATTGTAAATTGCATGAATAATTGGGTTGCTTATTTTATATAAACGCCACAATTACAAAATTGTGTTTATTTCAAGATTAGGGGAATATTTACAAAGTTTTGAACACATTTGTAATGGAAACACAAGTAGTGTCTGAATGCAGCTAAACATTAATACACGGCTTTTTTGTCTTATATGTCATGCACTGCAAATAAATGGCAACTGATGGCATAACAGGGAAAATGTTTCTAATGCAATAAAAAGAGGGACTTATTAAGAAAATACAGGGCAACAAAGACAGAAAATAGGCAAGTAGGGCAATCATCAGAGAGGACAGAGAGACCGAAGGTAAAACTGAAGGAGCAGCAATGCAGCATCGCAGCAACTGGAGTATTCGCTCTCAGGAATATTTTACAGAGAACAAAGCCAATCCTGACAGAAAAGCAGCAGCTGCTGGAGGAAAAACTGAAACAACAGAACAGCTCAACAATGGCTAAGTCCAAACCCCGATGTCAAAACTCTGGTAACTGCAACGGAGAAGAACTTCCTGTGTGAACCGAAGGCTTTTTACTGGAGGAGCACTGAACCCAAAAGCTCAAGTAAAAGTAGAACTTCTTCGATGTATTTTTACTCAAGTAAAGCTAAAACGTAGCCAACAAAGAAATGACTCAAATAAGAGTAAAAATGGATTTGGCAAAACGTCTACACAAGTACAGAGTAACTCATCAAATTATCAATCATTTAATGTTTAACAATGACATCATCAGATGAAATTTTGGTAATTTAAGGACCAAAATAACAATAATTCATATAAGTAACAAAAAATAACAAAATAAGGCAAAATAAAATTTTACAATTCAGTTTCTTTCAATAAAAAACTTATAAACTTTAACAAAAACTGTGGGTGTGTGTCTGTGTCTGGTGGATTTTTGGTTAAAACATGTTTGTTTTTCACTCAGTGGATAGAAAATCCAGAAATTTCACTCAAGTAAGAGTAGAGATACTTCACAATAAAATTACTCAAGTAAAAGAAAAGAAACCTAATATTTTGTGTGATTCTGTAAATATAGGTTAGATTACAGATAAACTGTAACTAATACAGAAAACTGAATAGATTTGAAGTCACGATTCTGAGCTCAAAGGCAGAATTTTGAGGAAAAACTCAACAAAAGCGAGTTAGCAGTTAGCGTTTTGATATTTGTGTACTTCCTGTTTGTCACCTCTAGTGATCTTTCACTCTTATCTTTGTTTTTCAAAACAAATACTCCTTTTCTCTCTCTCTCTCTCTCTCTGTCAGTGTGTGTGTGTGTGTGTGTGTGTGTTCTGTCCTCCAGCAGCCTGACAGGGTGAATTCCCCTGAGCGCCATGACAGCCACCGCTTCACGTGCGGCCCTGTTGTTGCCACAGTAACTGCTGCCATGGAGACCGTCTCCCGGGAGCCGGGTGTATTTTTATTCACTCTCTCTGTCATAAAACAGGAGCGCTCACTCTGTGGGCGACCGCTCCACATTCGGTGGCGCTTAAAGTAGAGCCGGCTACACCAGACGCTTTTATAGCACCTGAATCAGAGCTGAGCCGGGCTCCTGCAATCACTCACAATTAAACCATCACACACACACACGCACACACACACACACACCGAGAGAACCAGAGGCATCCAGGCACACAAGCTCACTTACTTTATGATTTCTTGGCGAGTGACGGCGAGGATAAAAATGAAAATCCAATGAGAAATGGATGAATAGGTGTGACATGCAGTTAGTTTGTTCTGTGTGGTAACATTGAGTGGATAAACCAGTTGACAAATAGACGAGAGTCCAGACTGAACGGTGAGGGAAACGCTCCCTAATGCAGAGGTGTGATGATGTTTATTAGTTTGGAAATTGCTGCAAGCCAGTCGTTACTCACCCAACAACTCATGCAACATTAAATTTCATTACAAAGTTTTCTTCAGATAAGATCTGGTTAGTACAGAAGAGGATTAGGACCACAGGAAAAAGACATTTTTTTTCTGAGAATTACGATGTTTATTTCAGAATTCTGGAAAAATTTTCCCAAAATTCTGAGAATTTTTTCAGAATTCTGGCTTTGAGCTCAAAATTTTGACTTTTTTTTTGGCAGAATTCTGACGATAATTTCAAATTTTCTCAGAATTCTGCCTTTGATGACAAAATTCTGACTTTAATCTAAAAATTCTCACTTAAATCTCAAAATTTTTCCCTCAGAAGTCCAACATTCCTGTTGTTGGAATTCTGACTTTCTCAGAATTCTGCCTCTGATCTCGAAATTCTGACTTTAATCTAAAAATTTTTACTTTTTTTTCCCCTCAGAAGTCCAACTTTCCTATTGTTGGAATTGAGACTTTCTAAGAATTCTGTAAATTTTTATCAGAATTCTGACTTCAATTCTGAGAAATTAAAGTCAGAATTCTGAGATTAAACTCAGAATAGTCAGAATTATTGTTTTCTTTTTCCCTTTGGCCCTAATCCTCTTCCATAGAAAAAATGTCAGTAAAAGTAGTTTTGGTTGAAGACAAATTCATGGCCCAATCCATGCAAAAACAAAACAGAAGAAAACACATCTGTCATGAAGAATGAGCAGGAATGTCTTTTGCTTCTTTAAGAGAAATATTTTTTCTCACGGAATCAAAACCCGGTGCGAGTGAACCAGGATCCGAGTGTTTTCACACGCGCAGCTGGTTCGCTCCGGCAGGCAGCAAGGCTCCAGGTGGCTACGTCTGTAAAAACTCAATGACCCTCAAAGCACCGCGACTAAAAATAACAACGAGCCGACGCCACAGAAAGCAGAGCAGCTGACAGCTACCTGCACCTAAAATATGGCAATCAATTATGGTCAAACGCATGAATGAACAAATACAGGAAACACTAAAATTGTTTTTCAGACTTCAGGTTCTAAAGCGAGATAAAAGTTTGGGATGCTTCTGCTTTGGATGGCTTGAAGCAATAAATAATTTAGCATCAACATTTATCAAGCTACGCTAACATATTTAGCTATTATGGTTCAAAAGCTGCCAAAGTTTTCTGCTACGCTGTTTCTGTGGTGAGGGGATTTGTTAAAGTTTCTTCAGTTCTACAGGAAAAAATATTACAAGCAAGAGTAACGGTGCATTTTGTTAATGATTAGTGTCTTTATTATCCAGACAATTATTTAAAAAAAATCAAATATTTAAATGCTGGAAAGTTTGTACCAATAAAAACGAAGGCTGGAATTAAATCGAAAGCTTCTTTAACAAGTAAATAAATCAAAACCTAGAAACAGAATGGATCCTGTATTAAAAGCAGAAATTCATTTTAATATGAAATTGGTATGAAATAAAACAGCACACGATACAAATTCTTATAAGTTGGTATCATATTGAGTAAATCTTCTAAATCAATCAATGAATCATAATTTTTCTTTTCTTTTCAGGAATGAAAAATGCAATAAATTACGTCCTAATTTTTTTTTAAGGTCAGCAATAAACAGTAAAAACTGAATGTATTAACATTTACATTATCTAAAAGACAATAACATTTTAAGGGGAAAGTTTGAGCTGTCAACATTCCGTCTCCCGGCAACAGTGAGGAGTGAAATGTATCTGACCTTTGACCCAGTTTCATAACTGAAGTCAAGTTTGAGGACAAAGATTAGCTAGAAAGATCCAAAATGTCAAAAATGTCATAAAATCTAAACTTACAATTCTTTAAATTTTACAGGATTAGAGTATTTCAGTTCATTTTCATTCAGTTAAACTACAGAAAATTAATTCAAAATCAAAATAATCTCAGGAAGACACTTAAAAAAAGGAATTATGTTCATACATTTTCTAAGCAAGAAAGTGTATGAACATACATTTTCCAGCAGATTTGTAAAATTTTGACTTTAGATATAATTGTCTGGACAACCATATGAATTTAAATTATGATGCAATCACAATTTATGAAATTAGAAATCAAAGATAAAACCAAAACCTGAATTTAAGACATTTTCAGCAGCAATCACATCACTTGAAGCACACAAAACTGCTTTTGAATGTTATTTTAACATCAATTTGGCCAAATGAACTTTATCATATTAACCAGAGCCAGTAATAATTTAAACATTCATGCTTTCCGTGTTTTTCCACATTTGACATTTGATAGTTTTACATCTTTTCCTAAAAGTTTTCAGAAATTCAAACAAATGTTTAGCAGGTTTCAAACATTTCCAGATCAAGTTTTTCAGTCCTCCAACTATTTCTGAACGACAGTGAGAAGTCTTCATCTGTGTCTCTCTTTCTCCTCCCCATTTCCAGGCCACTCGTCTTTTTTTCTCGTTCTGTTTATCTTGGGTTGTGCCCAGTGGCCCAGTTCTTTCTGCACATCTCCTCTTCCTCTCTTTCTTTCTCGTCTATCATCCCTCTCTGGCTCCTCTTGCTCTCGCAGAGCTCCTTCTGTGTCTGTCTGTGTTTAACGTATTTTTGTTTCTTTCCTTCATTTCCCATCTTACACATCTACCATCTAGAATCAGGAATAATGCGTTCTTTTTTCGCTGCTGCCAATGTATCTAAAATAAGATGATATTTTAATTTCCAGGAGTCGAGTGTCCAGAAAGACAAACTTGCTTTTTTTTTAGGGTCAACAGACCATAGAAAGTCACTTTTTTTATTTCAGTAACTGTGACAGAAAGTGGAAACTGATAATTTGGAGATGAATTAACTTAACAGAAATGATTTTGGACATGTAGGAAAAACCAAGCCGGGATTCAAACCCAAAACCTTCTCATGCTAACCACTGCGTTACCATAGATTCCTGATATCAGGCAGGCAGAACAGTTTTTATATTCTTGTTTTAACATAATTATTGCAAACATTGACTGGATGCAGTTTCTAAATAAGCTTTTAAACAAAGTGGCAAACTCGTAGAGCTGGGACTGATCTAACCAAAAATCTATTTTGGAGTCTTGGATCTACGGAAGAAGATTAGAGCCAAATGAAAAAAATGAAAAAGAATTCTTGACTTTTTTTCCTCAGAATTTTGACTTTTTTTCAGAATTCAGACTTTAATTTCAGCTTAAGGTAAAAACTAAAAATAAACTTTAGACTGAAAAGAATTCTGTGTTTTTCCTCACAATTCTGACTTTGATCTAAAAATTACGTATTTTTCTCTTAGAGTCCTGGCTTTAGTCTCAAAATTCTGAGTTTTGATCTCAGATGATTAAGTCACAGTTTTGACTTTTTTTTTCCAAATGTCCCTAATTGTTTTCCGTATTGTTCAGATACTGAGCAGAGTCCACCGTTCCAGATGGCCGTACGCTTGCTGTTTTTATTTATTTGTGTAAACAATACATATTTTCAAGAATTTTAAAATTTTACTTTACTGTTTTATTGTTACTGAAGAGATATTATAATTTTTTTTTTTTTTTTTTTACAGATTATGCTTCACTGTTCATCGCCCTCAGTGACATCCTCTCACCTCTGCGTCTTCTGTTATGACACAACCTGTCATATTAGCTGCTTTTCTCCATAAACGACATAAAACAGATATTTTTCTTACATTAATGACACCATAATATCACAAGTGGAACACAAATTAAACAAAATCAAATGAAGCAGTGCTTCAGTTTCGGTTCATGTTTTCTTTCACGTTTGATTTATTTACACAGTTTTTTTGTTAGTGGCAGGTTTAGACCACTAATACACAAAATATATAAAAGTTAAAATTACAGCTACAAATGTAAATCTGAATAAGGTTGAAGTTTAGTCGTAACACTGAAATCAGGCCTGTTGCTCGCTAAGTTCATGATAATTTAGACAATAAGCTGTGCTAAACAGTTATTGATGTTGATAATCCTTTTTTTAAAAGAGTAAGTTTTTTGACTTTATTTATAAAAAAAAATAGTTAAATCCTATTTTGTTTCTTCTTTCAACCTCAGAAATGGTGTAAATTCACTCCTCATAAATAAATAAATGCTGTTTTTATTAGGTATTCAGACACTTTTACTTATTAACATGTTAACGATCAAACTTATAAATAATAAATATAAACTGATGCATCATCACTAATTCAAACCAGGAAGTGAGGATCCAATCGTTTCATTCGATGACATCATCGGTTACACATATTTCTGACGAAAGTCCAGCGGTTTAAATGAAGTCGGAGGAAGAGCGGACATGTAAAACGCTATTTGTAAGAAAACTGAATTTTCTTTAAAACAATAAAGGTTAAAAGTCAAAGCAACTCAAAAACATCAACCAGATGGATCACATTCACAAAGAACCCAAACGACCCAAATTTTATTTCTTTTCTGCACGTATTCATGTTTTCCATGAGATTTGCATCATAATTCGGCACCAGAAGAAGCCAGACGAGGTAAATCCGGACGTAAACAATGACTGAAAATTATAATTAAGAAAGAAGTCTGTCAGTGAAACGACTCTTGGCTCCAACTTCTGCCGTCGACGCTCCACGGAAAGGCTGCTGCTATTTGCCCTGTTTTCTTTTTATTGTCTTGTTGATCTTGTGGCGATTTTATCAGCTCGTATTACTTTAAAATAAATCCATAAATGGTGTCAAATGTTATCATTTCTGCACACAGAAACACGTTCTTCCTCTGCACAAGCAGATCATTTTGGGGTTGGAAAGTTTTCACACAAGCTTGATTGCATCTTTATTCAATCAAAACTGGAATTGCAGCTTTAACAGCTAAAATTGAAAGCTTTAAATACGTTATTGTACATCATTATTTTCTCCTACACATCAGGTTAACGGTCTCCAGATGTTTACGAAATCAAAAATCTTGTGTCTTCTATCTGCTCCTTTTCAAACTGACAATGCATGTCAGGAAAACTGATCTCTGCAAACAATAATCTACATGAAAACTTATTTCTGAACGATGGAAGCTGACAGAGGAAAGCTTTGTTTGTTTTATTGCTCTTAAGTGAGCAATAAAACAGTCATCTTCAAATCTGGCGATAAGGCCGCCTCATATCCTGCTGATCAACGGCGCCTTCCTGTGTCAGATCTGTGTGTTTGTGGTCGAAGCTGAGCTGCATTTCTTGAACAATCTCTCTTCCAAAGATTGTCTCATAACTGGAAAATAGCATTGAAACGTGCCAAATATTAAAAAAGCACTTGAAAAACTGAAACAGACCTTTCTCAGCCTCTTAGAGATCCTAAAAAATGTGCTTTAACTACATTTTTATTACAGGAGGAAAAAGGAAAAGTTGCGGTTTGTGTTTTTGTCCCGTCATTCCCAGATGCAGCCTGAAGCAGCGATCCGCTAAACGGAGCGCTGCCACTTCAGCTCATGCATGACGGCGTTAAACAGTTGGAACGCCCCCTCAAGCCTGCAAGGCGACGGTGTCAAACTCAAGGCCCGGGGGCCAAATCCGGGCCGCCGCAGCTTTTTTATGTGGCCCTCTAGACTCCAAAACCAGTGGTGTCGAACTCATTTTAATTTTGGGCCAGATCAAGGTCGTGAATGTTCTTAAAGGGGCCGGTTGAGCCTGAACGTATTGATGAAACTGTTAAAATATAGATCAATTCTTAAGATTAAATCTTATTGAAAATCTTTTGGGTCCCTCCAGGATTTAGCAAATCTTTTTGTGAGTTTTTGCAATAAAAATCAAAGCGGTACTAATTTAGAAATATCTGCGCTTTTATTATGGATTATAAGTTGACATCAAGTCAGGCAGAAGCAGCTGTTTAGCAGAAGAAGGAAATACTGTAAACAATCACTTAGATCCAAAAATCTGCAATAAGCTCACAATTAAGTGTGAAAAAGTGCAGCGATTTGTTGATTTTGTGTGAATTTCCATGATGTAATTTGGTAGTAAATTGACAGAACCTGCTCTGATTAGATCGATAAAACAATATTTAAGGACGCTGTTCTATTTATGTGTCACTTCAGAGTCCAGAGGGCCACATAAAGAAATATGGCGGGCCGGATTTGGCCCCCGCGCCTTGAGTTTGACACAGATGCTGTAAAGGAACGACTCATTTGTGACGATGAAACAGCAACGCCATGTAGAGTCAGATGCATCATAACTCACATGACAAGCAAATGTTCTGCTTGATTTCCTAAAAATGTCAAACTAAACAGCAAAAACTCGCAAGAGTCCAAATTTACTGCAGTTATCATTCAACAAAAACATTTTATTGGCATTTCAGCATATTAGAGGTCAAGAAAATTCACCAGTTTTCTTCCAAAGGATGATAATGAGTACAACATATTTGTCCAAACGTAAAAATTAATCTTAAAAGCAAAAATGGTCCTTTAATAGATTTATTTTCAGATTTATTTTTATGTGTAGTAACGGCACTGGGCAAAATGTAATGTTTCCATTGTTGACGATTTTGTATTTTTGTGTTTTTATGTTTTAAAAGTGCCTTGTTGCTGAAATGTGCAATACAACAAAACTCGATTAATTGATTCTGAATTCAACACAAAATGAACAAATGTCTCTAATGTCCATCTGATTCACAATAATCAAAGCAAAGTGAGAAATACAACATATTTGTTGGTGATTTATTGCTAACCCTAATCTGAAATAATATCAGATCTTTGGCTTTTATTTCAAATTCACCAAATTTTAACCTGGAAAAAACAAGAAACTCCACTGAAGTTGTTAAAAAACCGCAGCTCGTATAAACACTTGTTTGGCAAAGATATGACTTAAATTAGTAGCAGCTGCCAACTTTAGACCCAGATAACAGACAGAGAAGCTGTTTTAGCCACAAAGTGTTTTTTTAGATTATGTTCACACACTGCTGCCCAAACAACTTATTTAAAAACTGAGCCAAAATTCAGAGTCTGAAGGACGAAATCTAAACAGAAACCAAACAAACACACAGGAGTCTGAACAGATCATGGTTGCCATTAAAAATTTACAGATTTTTATAGTGTATCTGGTTCATGCAAAGTAAAATCACAAATATTAAGCCCCAAATAAACAATGAAGCAACATCTGAATAAAGTCTGGGTACTTAAATGGTATTAAAGGAGAGAAAACCACTTTCTCTGGACAATCACAACAATCTGGATTGAGACAATAAATCTGTGGCTTATTATGCATCCTGGGACTAATTAGAATAGAACTGCTGCCTGTAAGAACATGTTCATCACATTTTTGCACAAAATCAGAAGCTGACTTGGTTGCAGCGTTTCAGTAAAAGTCTCTTAGTTTTACCTTTTCTCAAAACTTTTGTACAAATACTTTGTGTTGTACTTTACATTTTCTTCAGTAAGAAAATAATGTTGGCAACAGTTTTTCCCAATTAGGTCTCTATCTGCAACTACAAATTTGTATCCTTTTTGAATTGCAGTTGGAGGCCGCACAATATCAGTCCAAGGGCCACAAGTGGCCCCCGGGCCGCACTTTGGACACCCCTGCTTTAAATGATGCTGCCAAACCTTCAGGATGGTGAAACCAGGATGGAGTTTCAGGTTCACCTTCACCTGAAACTCTCTCTCAGTGCACACTGTGAGACCTGCTGCTATCTGGAACAACCTCTCCATCTTTCTGCCATCCCTCTCTTCTCTCTCTCTTCTCTCTCTCTTCTCTCTCTCTCTCTCTCTCTGGCCAGGAGCCAATCCCTCTTTCCTCCTGCCAGCTGACAGCCTTGCATGACTGTCTGCATCTCTATTCATGCGTTCACTCCATCTATCACCTGCTGCTGCCTCTGTCACTCCTCTTTCTCTCTCTCTTTTGATAAAAACAGCAGAGAGATATTTGTTTCTGAAGGTCACTTTAACACACGCGTGTCAAACTCGAGGCTCGGGGGCCAAATCCGGCCCACCGTAGCTCTTTATGTGGCTAAAGCAGGGGTGTCAAAGTCATTTTCATTTTGGGCCAAATCAAGATCATGAAAGTTCTTAAAAAGCCGGCTGTGCAAGAATATATTAATAAAACAAAACTGTTATCATATAAATACATCTTTAAAATGAAATTATTTTCAGTCCCTCCAGGATTTAGTGATTGTTTTTGTGATTTTTTGCAATAAAAATGGAAGTTTTTGTGATACTAATTTATAAATATTTGCACTTTTTATGACTCATTATGGATTATAAATAAATAATCCAGCTGCTTCAAGTAAATCTGAAGCAGCTGTCGTAGAAGTAAGAAATACTGCCTCCTGCAGGTGGGAGTAAACAATCACTTAGATCCAAAAACCTGCAATAAACTCACAATTATGTATTAGCGTGGAAAAAGTGCAGGGATTTGTTGATTTTATGTGAATTTCCACGATGTAATTTGGTAGTAAACAGATAAAAACTGCTTTGATTAGAGTGATAAAATAATATTTAAGCGCGTTGTTATTTTGACGGATCTATTTACGTGTCACTTTAGAGTCTAAAGGGCCACATAAAGATTTATGGCGGGCTATATTTGGCCCGCGGGCCTTGAGTTGGACACAAATAGAGCCGGCAAGATAACAGCGTGCTTAAATATTATTTTATTACTCAGATAAAAGCAATTTTTATCTTTTTATTGCCAAATTACATCAACCTGTCCCTCCTCACACAAAAATCACCAAATCCACACACTTTTTTTGCGCTAACAATTTGGAGTTTATTGCAGATTTTTGGCAAAACTTTTGAAAAATATCGGACCTAAGGGACTGTTTCCTCCCACCTGCAGGTGGCAGTGTTTCTTACTTCTCCCAACAGCTAATTCTGCCTCACTTGATGTCAAGTTATAATAAATAGTGATACGGCGAGTCATAAAAAGCGCAAATATTTCTAAATTAATACCACAAACATTTTGATATTTACTGTAAAAATCACAAAAAGAATCACGAAATCCTGGAGGGACTGAATATTACTTAATTTTAAGAAACTATTTATATTTTAACAGTTTTGTTGTATCAATACCTTCTGGCGCAGCCGGCCCTTTAAGAACATTTTTTCTCAACATTGTACCATATGTGAAAGTTTTCCGCCCTCGCTCCGACTCAGCTTTCATTTGCATAAACAGCCTTTAGTATGTTTAATCCCGAAAGCTTTCTTTAACAGGCCATGAAATTTGCAAATTGAACAGTTGCCATAGTAACCAGAGACTCAATTGCCACCAAATTACCATAGAACCCTACTTAAGGAGAACGGGCTCTGGGCTTATCTTTTAGCGGCTAGTGCCAAAACGGCCCCACCAGGTGAGCAGAACGGACCGGGAGGGGAAGCAAACCGTAATGTTTAATGTTTTGAAAAGCTGAGCGTTTTATGTAGATGCAGTGTTACTGGAAGCAGGTGTGAAATGTGCGAGGAAAAGGGAGTCAGCTGTTGAGACCTAATGAGTTTGCGCAACAGATCCTGCGAACCGGAACAAACAAATCTCTGCCGGTGCGTGAATAATTTTGTACTTTTGATCTTACAACACTGGTTCTAAGGAGTAAAAATAAATTAAAATGGCAGCTTTGCTTTACCAGCGCACAGCTAATGAATGTAAGTCATTTGTTATGAAAACTGGCTAAATCAGGGGTGCAAATGGAGGCCCGGGGGCCATTTGTGGCTCTTGGACTGAATTTGTGCGGCCCCCAAATGAAATTCAAAAATAATAAAAATTTGTCCCATAGATGCAGATGGAGACTTTTAATTTGTAATCAGGTTAAAAGTACAGCACAAAGTATTTGGTTTTTATAACCAAACTTTGACAAAAGGTAAAACCAGAAAACTTTTACTGAAAACTTTGCTGCATTCAAATCAGCTTTTATTCTTTATTAAACTTGGCTAAATACAGAAAGATTTTGAAAGAAAGTGACCCAAATCACGTCTTAATACTAAAACTAATCAATCAAACCCACAATGAACTGAAAACTAGACGTCTTTATTTTAATACATGAAACATTCGAAATCTGCTACAGCCTATTAGGGCCATTATAGTGGAAAAAAACTAGTAAATATCTACCAAAAAACTTAGAAATTTTGAGACTAATCTCAGAAATTTTCTACAAAAATCAAGGAAATTTAAAAGAAAGAAAATAAAATCTTTAAATATCAAAAAACTTGGAAATTTTTTGAATTTCGCATGTCAAAAAAAAATTCTTTTGAAAACTTTTCCAGAAAAAGTTCAAATGATTTTGGAGGAAATTTACTCCTCAACAAAGACCCTAATACAGTACAACCTACAATAAAAATCAGGTATTTTCTTTATTTTAGGTTGGGTTTTTGTTGTTAAACAAAATGTTTGGAGAGCCCTGTGTGAAAAACATTTTAAATGGTTGCAGAATATGAATCTGAGACATGAAGAATGTGCAACAGGTGCAGAAAAACATTTGTTAAAACATGTTGGTCGATTAGAACATTAATGTTGTGCTGATGTTTCTCCACCTGACAATATCGACATATCATCCACCATTTCGCTTTTTAACCTTTAAAGTTTTTAGGATAGAGCACAAAAGACACTTGAAAAGATATTCTCATTCTCATTTCAGTCTTTTCTTCTCTGATCTTTAAAATTTTAACAACAAAACATAAAATTTTACCAAGTATTCTTGGTCTAATTTCTAGTGAAAATATCTTAGTACACTTGAAAAACTAACTTTTTACATTATTGCACTTGTAACAACTTGTTATAAGTGGAAAAATATCCCAATGGATCTAGTATCTTTTCATTAGTATTAAGGAATTGTTGATTTTCAAAAGGCTCCTAAATCATGCTTAAACATTACTTGTAAACATCAAGTGCACTAAGATATTTGGACTAGAAATTAAACCAAAATTACTTGGTAATACTTTGTGCTTCTGCAGTGAAGCAGGTGTCTTTAGCGATGTGTTTGGAGCAACACGGAGCAGACGACTCTCTTTGCAGATCAGAGTAAAGCCGAGCAGGTTCCCTGTCTGGACAGAGACAGGAGGGGTGTGTGATCTGTGAGGATCCGCCGGTGGGAAACCAACGAGTCACGACACGGGGCGGCTGCGGAAAATGTTTTAAAGTCGTGCCGAAGCCACTGAGATGTTGCTTTAAACGAGGCAAAGTGAGGCTAGATGGCCAGGAGGAGCGAGAGACTTCACTCCCACTTACCTGCGCTGCTGAGTCACGACTCGGCTGCTTTCATTGCTTATATTTACTACTTTATTGTGCTACACCAGCAAAACATGTTTCATACTTCAGTAACAGATGAAGATAAATGTAGCAAAATTGGATTTTCCGGTTATTTTTACTCTTAAATGTGATTTAAAACTGAACCAAACTGTGCAAAATTGAGATATTTTTACATTTCCATACCATTTCTGGAATCATTTTAGCTGCTATGAAATTAAAATTGCTGCATATTACGTCTTATTACATTATATTAATGTTATCCACCCACTCAGACAGTCTGAAAATGCAAAGTATGGTTTCTGCTGCCTCATATATATTTATCAATACATTATTATTTGTATAATACTTATTCTAGATCTATTTTACATGCATATACACACTTTAATGTCTATATGTGCATTTGTGTGTATCTATTTATAGTTTTTCAGTATTTTTTTCTGTATACTCCAGTTGCCAAATTCACTGTCGTGTATTTGTGCAACGACAATAAACTAATCTTAAGTTAAGTTATCGGATCTATTTTGTGTTAATGAGAATTTTTCATCACAATTTCACGTTTTACTTTTACAGCTTGATGACGAAATATTTCAGAAATCGGCAGCCGATGTTTTGCTTTTCTGAGTTTGAGGAAGCCAATTTGTTTCTGTCAAGCCTGTTTGACAACTAAATAAAAATACAAACTTTGCAGCCAAGGCGGTTAGCTCCTCATCTATTAAACTCTAACTCCGTCACCGAGTAACCGAAACGAAGAAATTAATACAAATGTTTAAAATTTAACAACTATTTTGGATCAAAATCGTCAAATATTCAATCAAAAGGCATCTGTGCATTCACAGATTTAGGAAATAATTTACTATCACATTGTTTATTATTTATCGTGATGAATTTATTATTGTGATAAGATTGTGATTTATTGCTACAATTAAAACTAATTAATGATGCTTGGAACCCTCTAGAACTGTCATTTTTAAAATTTTTCTCGACTTTTTGCTTAATGAAACCATAAATAAAAATCAATAAATTTGAAAATATAATTAAATGTTGCTTTTGGGTGCAGCTTAGTGATACAAATGTGTGACTAGTGTCCAAAATAACGCATTATAAATGGGAATGTTTGTGTTTGCCTGGCTATAATTGCAGAGTCGCAGTAATAGTTAGTAGTAAATAGTCCTTATTGTCACTTTTAACTGATAAAACTTTAAGTCCATATTGTCCGTTAGTACCATGAACAGCATATAATCCAATAATGAAACAATGTTTTAGTCTGAGCAGTGACTGCTGTTTTTCCAATGATGTTTAATGATCTCTGCCTTTCGTGGCATTTTAAAATTGCTGCATGGGGACAAATAAAGTGAACTGAGTTGAAGAGAGGTCTGCATAATGTCGCAGTTATGGGGGGGTTTTCTGCATGGCGTAGGCATGTTCTTTCTCTGCATGCCAGGATCTCTCAGGAGTAATCTGGCTTCCTCCCACAATCCAAAAACATGCAAGTTGGGTTAATTAGTCTCTCTAATTGCCCTTGGGATTGAGTATTGTGTGTTCTCTAAGGCCCTGTACACACATAGCCAGAGTTTTGTAAATATTAATATCTCCTCCACATTGGGTAAAAGAAAATAACATAAACCCGCAAAAATACGCCTCTGCGCGTTGTTTTAAACATGCCAAGCCCATAGGGGGCAGTGTAGCAGAAAGCTAAAACCTGTCAGCCAATCAGATTGCTTCAAATCAAATCAAATCAAATCAAATTTTATTTGTATAGCACATTTCAGCAGCAAGGAATTTCAAAGTGCTTTACATCAAATCAAACACAAAAACACAATGCAACATGGAATCAACAATAAAAACACAACATTAAATCAGGTTCCGTCAATAAATTTGAAATTGATTACGTTTCGAATAAAACTCTAAACAAGTGGATTTTTAGTTGAGATTTAAAGGAAGTCGGTGTTTCAGCTGTTTTACAGTTTTCTGGAAGTTTGTTCCAGATTTTTGGTGCATAGGTGCTAAATGCTGCTTCTTCTCATTTGGTTCTGGTTCTGGGGGTGCAGAGCAGAACCAGAACCAGAACCTGAGAGGTTCTGGAAGGTTGATACAACAATAGCAGATCTTTAATGTATTGTGGTGCTAAACTATTCAGTGATTTATAAACTAACAACAGTATTTTAAAGTCTATTCTTTGAGCTACAGGGAGCCAGTGGAGAGACTTTAAAACTGGTGTTATGTGCTCTATCTTCCTGGTTTTAGTGAGAACTCCAGCAGCAGCATTCTGGATCAGCTGCAGCTGTTTGATTGATTTGTTGGACAGACCTGTGAAGACGCTGTTGCAATAATCAATACGACTGAAGATAAACGCATGGATGAGTTTCTCTAGATCTGGCTGAGACATTAGTCCTTTAATCCTGGAAATGTTCTTCAGGTGATAGAAGGCCGTCTTTGTGACTGTCATTACGTGGCTCTGAATGTTCAGGTCAGAGTCCATCACTACTCCCAGGTTTCGGGCCTGATCGCTGGTTTTTAGTTGTAATAACTGAACAAACAACCAAGACTTCCTGTTGGGAACTAAACGAGACACCAAGCGGTTCATTTGTGTGGATATATTTATACACTGATCATGTCAAAACAAGTGTTTGGGTACATTAGTGTGTTATTTGTTTTAATAAATAATCTCCTTTTGTGATATTAAACCGAATCTTCACGTAGATAAAACCAGGCGTTCCAAAGCAGAAAACCCAACTTTGCTGCTTTAATTCTTTCTTAACTTGGCTAAATACAGCAAGCGTTTTGAGAGGATTTGACCCAAATTACTGAAAAATAATTTAATCAATTAAACCCAAAAGAAAATGAAAACTAGGTGTATATATCTTTTAATACAGCAACCACGCAAAATCTGCATGATTAAGGTCATTGTAGGAGGAAAAAAGAGAAGAAGCTGTATTAAATATGAAAAAACAAAGGACTTTTCTTTTGAAAAATTTTCCAGAAAACGTTCAAGCTCTCTAGAAAATTTCTGAGATTAATCAGAAAATTTCTCAGATTTTGGCAGAAATTTACTCCTTTATTTCTAACTTCAAAGGCCCAAACACACCGTCAGGAAAAATCCCTGTCAAGTTTTGGATCTACAATAAAAATCAGACAGTTTAATTTGCTTGATTTTACATTGTCTTTTTTTATTTTATTTGAATTTTACGCTCCTGGTGTAAACGCACCAGTACATTTACATCTTTATCGTTCCATTGTACCTCATAAACTGACCTGCTTTCCTACATTTTATATATGTTGACCAGTTTAAAAGGAGGTTAAAACATTCTTCACTTTTGAGACTATTATTTATATAAAACAAAACAAAAAGACATGAAAAACCATTGGTCATTTTCCTTCCACTTCACATTTAGGTGCTACTTTGCGTCGGTTTACCACACAACATCCCAAATGAAGTGCAATAAAGTTGGTGCAGATATTGCACAATAAAGTTTGAAAAAACACGACTCTTAAAAAACATAAACGTTTCTGTATTTCCTAATTAGGCAAAAATTCCTCTAAATTAGTGGAGCACGGTTCTCAAAGTAAAACAGCTTGTCCAAATTAAATTAAGGACCCAGTGAACTGATTACCTTCTCTTTCACAGCTCCGACAATGTCGACCGTTGAAGCCGCTTCAGTGTCAACAAGATAATTAACTTGTGTGGGAGTAAAGTTTGGGTAGTTGTCCTTTGTTAGTAAACAGAGCTGTAGAAAACATGAAAAGGAATCAGTTATTTGACGGTAATTATGTACGCGAATTTATAGAATATGCAAATCACTCAGCTCTGCATCATATTACATATTAAGGCCTCTAAACAAAAAAAAATGTATGAAATTTGTGATTTGCTGCATACAAAATGATGAGAAAATAGCTGACATGAAAAAAAAATTTGAAAAATTCTCAGGACCCCAGAAAGTACTCAGCGGCCATGTTGCTTCTCCAACTTAAAGCACAAAATAATTTGTTGTGATTTTTTAAATCTGCTCTCCAATAACTTAAACGATAAAGAAGAAAAGTGGCAATTTTTTTTGTCTTAATTAAAAGTGGACAGTTTCCTAAGTTAAGACATTTATTTTGTTTATTTGGTTTATAAAGTTTTTATTCTATTCCAAAACCAGATTAAAAAGCTATTTTATTCTATTTTTGAATAAGAAATAGAATTGAATTGAATAGTACTATTCCAATTGGGCAGCTGAACTGCCTAACTTTTTAACAATAACCCTCATCCATTAACTAATATAAATATATATATTTTTCTTTTTCAGTAAAATGTCGCTGGATGTCTTTAGTCCTATTTACTATGAAGTTTAAATAACAATAATAGCCATAACTGTATAAAATTTTTTTTGCCTAACACTGACTGAAGCCTACAACAGAGCTGATTGGCAGCTCCACCAATCCCGGACGAGCCCCCATTTTTTTTTAAATAGCTCAGCCAGCAGGAAGGAGAACTAAAATTAAAAACCCAGATTTTAAAGGTTTAACAGTTCAGTGTTTATTATTTGTTTTTTCTTAAACAAAATAAAGAGTAAAAAGTAAAAAGTCAGAGTCTTGGATAAAATTGTTTCAAGGGCCAGAACGGGCCCCAAGGCCAAATAGCATGTTTTCCTACTATGTTTCATAGCAGGTGTCCTCATTGAATATTTTTTCTTGTCCTTGTTGGTGTCCGTGTCTTGCGCTGCCACTCCCCAGCTGGTCCAGGCAGATGGCTGGCTTCCTAAGTCTGGTTTCACCTCTGGGCCATTCCTGTTAATGGGAGTGCAGCGACCAACAAGCTAAGGACAAGGCACTAAAGAAATTTGATGTACCGCAATTGCAATGTTGTGTATTTTCTACATTAGCGGAATATTAACAAAGTTTTGTGCATGTTTGCAATGGAAACACAGCTACCAACAGCCAATATCAAAGCTTAAAATTTGTAATTACATTGACCAAGTAAAAGCTAACCTGTAAATTTGCTTGCAATATTTAAGAATGGAAATATTGAAGACCTTAAATTTATTTAAAATAAAAAATAAGCGCATTAAGGGCATTGGGAAGGGACCATAAAACTGGGATTTCTAAATTAAAATGCAAAAGAAATTAATTTTCATAGTTAAAACTTTTATTTTTTTTATTATTTAATGATAGCATTAATTTAATTTAAATGTCTCCATGTTGACATTATTAACACCATGATGCAATTACAGAAAATAAATGTAAATAAACTAAAACATTCATAAATCAAAATGAAAGCAACTAATGAATATTTTTAAGTCTGTTAATCCAACAACCTCACATCAGCAGTCATGTAATTGACTAACTTTTACATAATACATTCTCTACGTTTTATATTTTCACACAATTTGAAACAATATTGCCTCACATGGATGAACGGCAATTCAGCTCACAAAGAGAAAATACAGCAGCAATGTTCATTTATGTCTCTGAATCATTTAACAACACATTTTTCTTTATTTTAGCGCCAAGTGAGTGAAACGTTCATGGCTATCACTGAGCTCTACTGGACCTTTCCTGATTTTCTGGTCTTAATTAAAGCTGAGGAGCAGCGAGTGGTTCCACCCGTTATCATTAAAACGTCATGTGTCGTTATGAATCATTTTTATCTCTTACTCTTCCATTAAAATAGCCATTGAAACAGAGCAATACAACCTTTCTGCCAACAATGGTGGCACTGATCCACTGAGGAGCAATTCAGCAATTATGAAAGTATGAATTAACACAGTAGTAGTTGGATATAATAAATTCAATTTAGATTGAGATTTACATGTGAAACAATATATTTATATTCTGATATATCCAAACTAATCTGAGTTTATTAAACTGAGATTACATAATAAAGAAGTTAATATTACAAAGATTAAGTAATAAAAGTCAGGGAGGATCTGAAGATTGTAATTATTAAAGTTTTTAACGTTTTAAAGTTGGTCTTACAGATAAACAATCTCCACAAAATAAAGAAAAGAAATAGTATTAGATTCCAGAGAAAGATCTAGAATCAGTCATTTAGCTGGTTACTTCATATTTCTTTGCCGCTACAATCATCACTACATGCATTTTCATTGACAATATAATTGTGCAATTTGACATTTCAAAAATAAATTGACTTAATAGAAACATACATTTCTAAAAACTAGTTTTTTGATAAAACGTTTTTGTGCTATGGTGAAGTTGCTTTTTGTTTTTTTTGTTTGTTTTTTCGTCCGTATCAAAATCGACCCACAAAGAAGACAACAGGAAGTAGTTGGAGAATCAAACTTAATTACGTGTGATTAATTGTCTTTCTTATTTAATGGAAACGCCAAAACTGTGAAAATTTGTCGATGTTAGCAGATTATAGCGCAGGGCATTCTGGGTAAAGCCAAAAAGCAACGTGCTCAGTGTCTTCTTCATGTCTTTTCCCTCAGTGGTTCTTGGTGCAGCGCCCCCACAGGCCAGGAGGGGAACAGATTTCTCAAAAGGTTTGGTTAGTCTTACACAGTGCAGTGAGAAAGCAAACCGCATCGGCTGAAAACGTAACAAATCTTCAAAATTAGAAAACTAACTGTGTATTTGTATTTCTGCAGAATAATTTCAAAACAAATTCTGGCCAGTAGGAATGCCATTTATGTTTTCTTAAACAATCCTAATATGATTCATAAATGTAGTAAACGAATTGTAACTGGGACATGCAGACAGACTGCTCACTCTGGTTTTGAGACACAGTTTTAGGATTTTGTGTTTTGCCCCAGCAATAAATAATAATGCCATAAATCCAGGGTTCTCCTCTGAGCACTAAACATGTAAACACAAACAGGTGATTAGAGAGAAAGAGCTGTTGTGCAGAAGTGATAAGACACCAAAGAGCTGAGCGCGGAAACTGAGACAAAGACAATCTATCTCTCACACTCTTCCTGTCTGATAGCTGTGACAGCTGAGCTGAGACAGACAGAGAAGGACACCAGGCAGATGCTGTCAGGATTACTCCCACTCACCCGTCTTCCTGCTTTTTGTCTCCCTGCTCTCCAAAAGTTTCTCTGCGCTACGAAATGTGGAACATTTCAGCCAAATGGAAAAAAGAACAACTCAAGCAGTTAATTGCAGCCGTTCCAATTTTTATTACATCTCTTCACTGCTAGCTCATTGTGTGTGTGTGTGTGTGCGTGCGTGTGTGTGTGTGTGTGATCTTGAGGTTATTTCTGCTACAGCTGGCCAAATGACTATTATTAAAAGACTCTGTTGCCTCGAATTACCTCCATAAACGCTGTGAGTCTGAAATGGATTCCAGTATTTTAAACACTTTGGCTTGAGGGTCGCTCTTTGTCTCACGTCTTAATGTAGTGGGAATCCTCATGCTCCAGCTTTTTTCCCATTACAATGGGACTGACTCGCCCACAGGCAGCATACGGACCAGTAAACACAAGACGCTTCCTTCCTTCGGCAGCGTTCTGCAAACTGGCACAAAACTAAACAAGCAAACCAGTCTGGAGGTAAAACACGTGCAAAAGAGAGAAATTTAATGATAGCATTAATTCATTAGCTTGCATAGCTTGTAAAACCAGAAATATTTTCCAAGATGTATCACAGTGTCCTAAAATCTGCTTGCTTTACAGTGAAAGTGAAACAAAATATTAGTGAACTCCAATGTCTTTAAGAGGGAGGTGTTAGTATTCTGACCTTGACGAAAAGACCTTTACAAAAACAGAACCTCTTCTTGCAGTAATGCATGCAACTGACAATAAAAAGTAATACATTTCTTGTTAATTACATATAAATAATTTACATTTTTCATAACTGCAATGCATTACAGGAATCTGTGATAAACATAGACATAAATTTCAGCATTTCTAACTGGGTTCTGGTCGGATTCCCCCCCCCAGACACCCAGCCAAGATTTTTTATGACTGCACTTCCTTTACGTGGCATTGTGATGAAAACGCTCCAGCTCAAAGGCCAGGAGGGGAACAGATCTCTCAAAAGGTTTGGTTAGTTTTGCACAGTTGTTACTGTAGTTATGTAGATTTTCAAGTATCTGTACTTCAATATCTTTCTGAAGACTTTTTACTTCCTACGTTTTAAGAGAAATATTTGTACTTTCTACTCCTTATATTTTCACATATTCCTCGTTATTAACATGATGAAAAAAAAACAATCGTGGGAATAAAATCCACAGCTTTCACCTCAAGTAGAAAACAGCAACCCGTCTCTGATAAACAAACACATACAGTATCTTCCTTATCGTAAATTGTGTTAATCTGAACAGGTTAAGTAGCACACACAGCACAATGCTATCCGCCATTGTTTTCTCTGTTGTCTGATAAATGGCAGCAGCGAATTCTGCATTTATGGCAACTAAAATGTTACGGTTTCCCTTAAAAACAGCCCAAGTGTAAACAGGCCCTGATGTTTTTGGGTTTTATGCTTCTATTTGTCATATTTCTCCTGGTTTCTTTCCATCCTTTCTTATTGTTTACCATTTGCTCCCTTGACAAGAAGGGCACAGAGTTGCCATATAATTAAAGGCTACATAAAAACACATTTTACAAGTGTGCAGTGGGTCAACCATAAAGAAAAATTATACGCCCCACTCTCTTAGAGGACGGTCAGCTATTTCACTTTTGCAACCACCTCCACCCTAAGAGGAAGTATTTTCAGTTTGCAAAAGCATAAAGAATGACTGCTGGTACAGCCAAAGAAAACATCCTTCTAGTTCCAAACCTTAATCATGAGATGAAAGCATTATATGCTGCGGGATTTCACAGAATATGGCCAGTTCTTCCAGAAAAACAACGCCTAATTTTCCTCGTTGACTCAAAAGTAAAGAAACGCAGACAGGCTGCATCTGGTTGGCGACGAGGCTCCAACGTCCTTTCAAACCCTTTCCTATTCAGACGCTCCTGATTACAATGTGCTGGGCTAGCGGCCCCTAATCTGCCCTGTGCTGCCACGCTGTGAAGAAGCCGGCATGTGTTGATCTACACTAGTGGTGTCCAAAGTGCGGCCCGGGGGCCAGTCCTGGCCATTGAAACTATGTTATGTGGCCCTCAACTGCCGTTAAATGAATGGCACCAGTTTTTTGCACTTTTGTTCCTTTTTAGCATGAAAATGTCCAAGAAAAATGTTATTCTTTTTTGCAACAGAAAGCGTAAGGTTTTAATAGCTGTGACTGCTTTCTTTACTTTTTTATTTTATGATAAGTAAGGCTATAAACATCCAGCGACATTTTACTAAAGGAATAAAAAAAAAAAGAACTAGAGCGCAATAATTCTATACAGGAATTTATTTATTTATTTTTTAAAGTTCTCATTTTTGTTGTTTGGAAAAGACTAAGATACTTTCTAAACCAAATAAACTAAGAAAAAAAAAACATCCACCTTTAATTAAGACAAACAAATGACAAATCTTACAAATTTGCTTCTTTACTGTTTAATTAAATAAAAGATAAAAAACTTCACAACAAATTTATTTTGTGCTTTAAGTTTGAAGAACCTGAATTATTGAGATACAACGTTTAATTTCCCTTTGGAAATACATTTTCCATAAATGAAATATTTTTGAAGTTGGAGACGCAAAATGGCCCCTGAGTCTTTTCAACTTTGGGATTCTGGCCGACGTTGCAAAATGTTTGGATCTACTTGACGCGTCGCGGATCGATTTTAAATCAGAGCTGCATCGTAACGAATTAGAAAACCACGTAAAAAAAGGTCATTTTTATTTCTTTACTTAAGTTAGAAAATGTCATTCCAGACAGAGACATAATTTTCAGTCTTAAAATCAGATATTTAAAACCGCTCTGTTGTGCTATTTTTATGTTACTGAGAAGACTGGCAGCTTAAAAAAATTTTTAAAATTAGCTGCGTTTCCATTTACCATAAAATTACACAAACATGCCCATTTCGAAAAAAACAAATTCAAATGTTTTACTGAAAAGTTTTCATTAAAATTGTAACGGAAACACTTATTTTGAGGAAAAGACAATGAAGGCGACAGGAAGTGGTAGCATGATATGTTTTTTAATGATTTATTGCAAGAGCAAACTTATACACGTTTGACTTTAATTGCATTTCTTATCTAATGGAAACATTAAATAATAATAATAACATTGTATATTAGCAGAATATCGACAAAGTTTTGTAGCTTCTGATACCCAGAAACACACTGCTAAAGAATCTGGCTAATTTTGGAGTGCTGTAATAAAAAAATATAAGTTGAAAATTGAGTGGAAGGAAAAAATCTTCTATAAAATAATAAAGGAGCACCGCTCTACCGTGCTACAATGAAAACTGGTCTGAATGTATGCAATACCACAACAGAATGTAAAGTTAACATTTTTATTTAAATGGACAGAAATAAAAATATTGCAAATACTGTTGTTAGTTTATAAATTACTGAATGGTTTAGCACCACAATACATTAAAGATCTGCTGCTGTTGTATCAACCTTCCAGAACTCTCAGGTCTTCTGGTTCTGATTCTGCTCTGCATTCCCAGAACCAGAACCAAACGAGGAGAAGCAGCATTCAGCATCTATGCATCACAAATCTGGAACAAACTTCCAGAAAACTGTAAAACAGCTGAAACACTGACTTCCTTTTAATCTCAACTAAAAACCCACTTGTTTAGAGTTGTATTCAAAACGTAATCAATTACAAATTTATTGACGGAATCTGACTTGATGTTGTGTTTTTATTGTTGATTCCATGTTGCATTGTGTTTTTGTGTTTGATTTGATGTAAAGCACTTTGAAATGCCTTGCTGCTGAAATGTGCTATACAAATAAAATGTGATTGATTGATTGATATATTAATCTACGTAAGTTTGAGTTCTTTAGTTAACCTGCAAAACAAAAATGGTGGCAGCAAATAGCAACATGTGCACACTTGCACCCTGCAGAGTCAGCAGAAACAAAGTGTCACAGTGTGAAATGGACAGACACACCGAGGCTACCGGGTTGTGTGAAACTGTTTAATCACTGCAGTTAGCTTCGGCCACAATATTTAAATGAGCCAAAGGAAGTTAAACCGCCATGTTCTGTGTCTGTGCTTTTCCACTGCTGCTCTACTTCCAATATTCTCAAACAGCTGCTTCATCCGAAGCTCTGAAGTTGGCCGATGGCGGCGACATGAAGCTGCGCTGACCTCCCTGTTGTCACTCACGGGTCAACCTGAGTATTTTTGTCACTGTCACAATAGATGACGAGAGGCTTTTGTTGCAACCGAAGATTATCAGGTTACCAATCTTTCCAGTCAGCGTGTTTCCAAAAGCAAAGAGAAAAACAGAAAACCTGCCTGGTGGACCATAGCAACACAAAGCGAAGCCTGAGAACCGGCACCACCTGGTTTGGTAAATACTTGGCAGTTTAAGGTAAGGTAATTTTATTTGCAGAGCGCATTTCAAAGTGCTTTATAAGAAGTAGAAGGAAATACAAACAAAACAACGAAACCAAAAGAAAGAAAAACAAGTAAAAAAACCCAAAAATGTTTCCAGTTGATTTGGGTTGCTAAGTAGCTAAATGTTGGTTCTCCATGTTGGATTCTTGTTCTGGGTTGCTAAGTACTCCATAATTTATAAACTAACAGGAGTTTCTCTAAGTCTTGTAGCGATATTTAAAGTATAAAGCTAAATGTTGGTCTAAAGTAATAACTACTGTAAACTAACAGGAGTTTCTCTAAACATAAACAGACGAGGCGGTGAAACGACAACATCAATTTAAGATGGAAACAAAAATAGTGCTTCAGCTTTTGATTCACTGACTATAATTATAAAAATTGAATGTGTAAATATCTAATTTGATCAAATTATTTTTGTCCAAAAAACTGTTTGTAAAGGTTTTGGCATGAAGGAATCATCGTCTAAATAAACAACAATTTCAAACACATTCTAACAATTTTCTGTTTGGAAGGTTTTTCTGACATTGGCATATATCTTACACATGTTTTATCTAATTTAAGACACATATATACCGTAATTTCCGGACTATAAGCCGCGACTTTTGTCTCACGCTTTCGACCCTGCGGCTTATACAACGATGCGGCTTATTTATGAATTTTTCCTAACGGCCAGTAGGGGCGCTGGAGCAGAAAAGGTAAGCGTGAGACAGCTGGAATATATCTGTAGAGGAAGACTAATGTAACGTTGTGCTTTGTGCATGAATAAAATTAGCTTGAACAGACCCTCATCATGGAGAATGCAAGAAGAAATGCATATGGTGCAGCTTTCAAGTTAAAAGCTGGCCGATAAAGAAGGAAACAGAAACTGAGGAAGAAGACTTCCATGGTTTCAGTGCACAGGAGGAAGAGGATGACGGCTCTCCATGACTTTTAACCATATGTTATTTAAACCAGCCCTGTTAGTGTTGTTTTGCTATATTGCTGCTGTTCAGAAAGAAAAGCTACGGCATATTATTAAAACTTTCTGTGTACCGTCTTTCTTTGTAAATATCTCATGTTTCAATGTAGGCACATGCGGCTTATACACCGGTGCGGCTTATGTATGTACAAAATGTGTTTCCTTTAAAAATGTAGGGGGTGCAGCTTATAATCAGGTGCGCTCTATAGTCCGGAAATTACGGGTATATATGTATATAAAACAATATAAGTGACATTACTAAGGCCACACTGTTACCAAGACTCAAGAAATGGAATAAAAACATCTCCACTTTCACAAAAAAATCCCATTAAACCAGATAAATGAAAAAATGCATGTGATAAATATATCCTTCAGTTTGGAGCAGCTTCATGCAGCCTACAGTACATGCTGTGACGAAGAGGATAATATTTCTGTCTGTTCCTCCTCCCTCTTCGCTCAGGGTTGAACTACTCTTCGCTTTGCTTCCTTGAAACCCTACAAATATTTCTTTACACGGATTTGGTGCTGCAGATCAGAAATATGTGAGCTCCAGGCGAAAATGAAACGGCTCCACCAGCCGCAGTTTTCTCTTATAAAGATTAGTTATCCTGTGACTTCACATATGTCTCAGTTTACTGAATTTCATAATTCCCATGATGTTCTTGAATATGTATGATTGATTAAAAGGAAAAAAAAAAAGGTCACCAAAATCAGCAGATCTCTGGAAACACAAATAAATGTTTCGTATAGGTTATGCTGACCACTTAATCCACTAAACCGACTTAAAAAACAACAAACATTTTATTAACTGACTGTTGGTTGTTTTTGCTCTGAGTCTGTCTTTGTCCTGTTTCTTGCTCCATATGCGCTGCTAAAAACACAATAAATTGGCCCAAAAATTACTGCGATGGCCAATTATGTTGCTGCTATAACACAATCTTCAAATAGTATATCGATTTTGGCACGATAATGCAAATTACATTTTAATTTTATAAAAACTGGAAGATATTTAAAATATCCAAAATAGAATAAATAAAATGGAAAAAAAAACAACAAAACATGCAACCGAAAACATCAATAAAATTCACTGTAAACAAAATTGCCTTTAAAAAGTTTCTTCAAGATTAACAAGAGCCACACTGAAATATGTTGAGAATATAGATCATATCAAAACAAAGCAAATATGCTAATATTAACAAACTGCACTTCATTAAAACATTGTGAAAGAAGCAAGAAACAGTTAAGAAGCGTATAATAAATGCGACCAACAATCAGAACAATGTAGTAACTTTCTTAACCTGTTTAACTCCATGCAGCACAATAATGCTGCTCCAAACAGACTGAACAAACAGCAGCATCCTGGACAGCACTGACATCAGAGTTACTATATTTTTCTAAAGGACTATAAGCCGCTACATTTCCCCACGCTGTGAACCATGCGGCTTGTAGCCCAGTGTGGCTTTTCTGTGGATTTTTCTTCAACCACCAGGGGGCACTATAGCAGGAAGTGAATCATTGGAAGTCAAAATTGGAAATCAAAGAAGAAAGTGCTGATTTTCATTTAGAACAGGGGTGCCCAAAGTGGGTCCTGGAGGCCCAACATCTGTATGTTTTAGTTCTCTCCCTGGTTTAACACACCTGGACCAAATGATGCCTCGTTAGAAGACCTAAGAAGAACGTTGACATGCTGAAAAGGTTGTTGGTACCACCAGGGAGAGAACTAAAACATGCAAGATATTTTAGGCCCTCGAGGACCAACTTTGGGCACCCTTGATTTAAATCAGCACTTCTCAATTCCAGTCCTCAGGCCCCCCTGCTCTGCATGTTTTAGATGTACCTCTACTCCAGAGCAGCCGATTCAAATGATTGCATGACCATCAAGTGCTGCAGAAGCCTGTTAATCACCTACAGATTCAATCCAGGTGTGTGGCAGAAGGGAATTGAGAAGCACTGATTTAAATCAAGTACAGGCTAGCAGTAGGCACGACGGAGAAGTTTCTTCAAACTCATATGATGCCGATTATAAGTTAAGGGCTATCGATCTGGCAGAACAGATCGATGCACGTAAACTCGGCGTGAACGAATCCATGGTTCGGGTTTGGAGACGCAGGGCTGCATCCTTAATTTACCCAGCAGATTTATTAGGACGCTGCCCTCTGCTGGATTCCTATGGAAAACCAAGAGCGGAGGAGACACCAGCGGCTTATAGCCTGGTGAGGCTTATAATATATCTGTACATTTCCAGTTTCTTTGAAAATATTTATAGGTGTGGCTTATAGTATGGTGCGCTCCATAGTCCGGGAAATACGGTAAGTGGGACACATTTATGATTTAAAGCGTTATTTACCTGCACTTAAAAATCTGGAACAAACTTCCAGAAAACTGTAAAACAGCTGAAACACTGACTTCCTTTAAATCTCAACTAAAAACCCACTTGTTTAGAGTTGTATTCGAAACGTAATCAATTACAAATTTATTGACGGAATCTGACTTGATGTTGTGTTTTTATTGTTGATTCTATGTTGCATTGTGTTTTTGTGTTTGATTTGATGTAAAGCACTTTGAAATGCCTTGCTGCTGAAATGTGCTATACAAATAAAGTTTGATTGATTGATTGATTGACTTAAAAGCTCATATGTTTCCAGGCTTATCAGAGAAAACTTTGACTCATGTGAGTCACAAATCAGGTGAAAAATGGGCCCCAGGTGGGACCGTCCACAGGTGACATAACGGCCCCGTGTTAATGGCCAACACAGGTTTGATGCAGGACAACTTAGTGAAAAGTGGAGCCATGAGGGTCCCAGACGTGTTGTACAATTTGAGCTTTTTTTATTTAATACCCGTTTGAAACCCAGCTAAGTCTTAACTAAGACCGACAAGCCCGGTGAGTTTTACCAATGTAGGTTATATTGGTGAAACAGACACAAGAATAACATCCAATCAGAATCCAACAAGTCCTAACATTTAAATAAATGTTGGAACATATTTTAAGACATTTGCAGCTGCAGCTAACCATTATTTTGGTTATTCTGATGATTAATCAGATCAGAAAATTGACAGATTCTTAATCCTTCTTATGCAATATTAGAAACACATTTAAGAATGCAAATGAATAAATACTTAATTTTTTTTTAAAATGAGAAAACAAGCATTTTATTGCCAAAACTGGATGCATCTGCCAAAAAATAAATAAAAATACATTTAACAGTACTTCTAAACCGAGCTGTTACTGATTGAATTAACATCAATACAGTTTAGGGCTGATATATTGATTACTTTTAGGATTAACTGATTGATAACTGGATATCAGAAGGTGCTTAAAGCTATGCTTCTTCAGGAGTTTTGGGTAAAAGTATTTATGAACAAAGTTGTTTTTTATTTATTTTAAATGTAAAATCTATTTATATATTATACAATTTTGGCTTAATTACTCCTCTAAGTTTGGTGTTCTTTCACTAATTGTCCTTTTTGAGTTTGTAATCATTACTCAATTACTAAATTAGTTTATGAATTTAAAAAAAAAATCAATTAATCACAATTAATCACTTCAGCCTTAATTGAATTTAATGAATTTTCAGATTCGGATTATGGAGTTTATATGAAATAAATGTTCCACAAACTAAGAGCTCTAAACCCATCAGGTTTACTTTTTTTACACACAAAATACCGAAAGATACTAAACCTAAAAACTAGTCACCCATAGATGACGATTGTTTTGATAATCAATTAATCGGGATTAATCAACTCTAATTAAATGTAATGTATTGTCAGATTAGTACGATTGAGCTTAAGAGATAAAAAGAAAAGAAAAATCCACAAACAATCAGGTTTATTTTTTCCCCAAACAAAATATCAAATCTAGGTGATAAGTTGCAACTCTAGTCCGTCCGTCCATCCATCCATCCATCCATCCATCCATCCATCCATCCATCCATCCATTCATTCATTCATTCATCCATCCATCCGTCCATCCATCCATCCATTTCAGGTCTCTCCTGTTTTTTATTCGTCAGACTCTTGAAATGTCACCTAACTGAAACAGCTTCCTCTGAGGAAAAGTTGCCACATGGAGATTAATTAAACTCGACTTTCCATGTCCTTCAGCGAGCCACCGGCAAACTGACAACACCGATATGTCACGACTGAGGCGCAATCATTTTCATCGCCATCATCCTTGAATATATATCACAATCCGTCCTCCGCATCACACCACACACACACACACACTGCAGATGCACTGGTATCTCTGTCCCCCCTTCCCTCACTGGGTCTCTCTCCCTTGGCCTATCACCATGACGATAGGAGCCGGTACCATGGATACAGTCACTAGGCAACGAGCAGCATCAGCAGCAGTGGGAACAGAAAGAACGGCAGCGCGTCCTGTGAAAGCTTTCGCGGAGCAACCCAAAAATAAAAAAAAAATAAAAACTTTTTTCCCTCCTGCATGCAACGGCTTACTTTGAAGACGACATATTGGTACATCAGAAGATTTATTTTATTTCACTCAGCTCTGGAATGCTATATTTAGATTGTCAAAGACTGCACGCCGTCCTTGATGAGACTAAAATGGGTTCAGTGTGTGGCCACGACAAACGAAGCTGCCAGAGTTATGTAGACAATCCAAAGAATGTACAGGAAACCCGAGACTGGAGGCACACAAATTATTATTGGAGTTCAACATTTAAGCAAATATAAATGAAAGGATTTAAGTTAAAAACATTAAGGACATGAAGACAGAACTGCATGTACCAAGGAAAGCCTTAAGCATTCACCATCACCAGTGACTCAAATGTAAAACGGCTCACAGCTAAATACAGGACACTTCTTTCTACATGCACACAATCGTAATTATTATGATCAAATGGAGACCAAGCATGTTTGGGTTTTCCTGCCATAATTTTAGTTTGTATTATGCATATGTTGTTGTTATCATGACATGCATTTTGAAAGGTTCCGAGTAGGAACTAGTATCAAGCATGTTGGTTCTGCTGGGGCACCAGAAAAAGACGCACCCCGTGGTGAACAACATTTTCATAACAACTGGAATTAACATACTGACATGATTGTGTCATAAAATGAGACTATGTGTTTGGAAAATGCATCATACGCCTCCTTTAAATGTTACATATTACCCAATAGGAGAGTTGCACTGGTAAATAATACCATTATGACCACTGACAGGTAAACTGGAGTCACATACAATGTGCTCTATAAAGGGAGATTGTTTTGTTTACCTACATTGGGCCAAACAAAAAACAATTAGAAAATTTCTATCTTGTGAATATAAGAATGCAAACCCTGAAAACAATCATCAGGATAATGGCTGATGATTACTAATACAGTTGTTTACGCTTCAATCAATAAATGCTCCGTTTATGTTTCAAAATGCAATCAAACACAATTATTATGTACTGCCTAGCAGCACAGCTGCCCCACTTAAAGTAATTGAAGTGGTGTAGTTGTGTATTTGATGAAAGGGGAATTTTATTTGTTGTTGAGGCTCCGAGTCATGGCAGTGATACATTTACAGACCAAAAAGACCAATAAATGTTATTTTTTTCATCATCGTCATAATAAATGATAAAATTACAAGCCTAGTACTCAATGACAAGACAAAATAGAGAAACCAAGTTGAGCACCCACAGGGAATGGCCCAATTTGATAGACATGGAGCTCAGAGATGTGAATGAAACTAATTCAATTTGCAATGAGATGGCACAAATGGCACGATGAGATGAGCTGTGTGCTAAAGGATGTTGCATGAAGGTCTGACGGCATGTAGACTCGTTACCACCACTTGACGGGTGGAAATTTGGGCATGCATGAGGCCAGGCAGTTCAACTGACCTGCGTCTTTTTTACACCACGGTAAGGGATGAAATGATCTGTCTATTCATTTGATAAAACAACAGGTCATTGTTATCTGTTTGTCTGTTATGGGGGGAAATTGAACAGCCACCAAAAGTCAAATCACCAACGTACTGATATCAGTTTTCCTCTATACTCTCCAAAGGAATCTAGGAATGATTCAATATCGACTTTTCAGTGTCTACTTTATCTGAAAACATCCAAAGACTCCACAACGATTTGCATAATTTCAGTTCACTTATTGATACAGAGCCAATTCTCAGCAATTTGGGCCAATCTGTTGAAACAAGGGATGCACCGATCCATTTCTTCCACTTCCGATACTGATACCGATATCTGAGGTTTGGTATTGAATGAAACAGAAAAATAGTGTTGAATTAACTTAAAATGGTTTGTTTTAAGGCATAAATGTAATAAATTACTAATTCATTTGATAACTCTGCACCTGTACAGCACTTAAATCTACTAATAGCTTCACCAGCTCGGTCAAACGTGAAATAACAACTTTAATTTGTTCAGTCAGCGTAGTTAGAAAGAAATAATACACTGAAACTGACAAAAACAACAGGTTGATTGGTCAAGCATGTAAAAATAAACCGCAAAAAAATCTGCTTTCAAATGGTTCAGAAAGTGCAATTAATTTAAATAAAATGAAAAATAAACCATAAAGTATGACCTTGCTCAGAGGACACGTGATCGAAATTATTTTACAGATATTAAAATCAGATCGGTTCATTTCAACATAAACTAGTTCTAGCAAATATGTGTAATTTTGTACTTACTCAATGGACACAAACAGGAAAACCAAAGCAAGCTGGTACTTCATCCTCAAGGGTGGTATTTTATCTTACAGCATAAAAAATATATATTTGTGAAGACAGGAAATGGAAAAAAAGCCAGAACTTTCTCACAAAGATAAGATACTGCTATATGATACATATCCACACAGATTTTCTACCTTTTCTCTGCAATATCTTATAGAATACAGGAAATTGGCCTGAACTTTAAAACAGCCCTATTTAGAAGTGTAAAGATGGCAGATATCACAAGAACAAAAAAAGTCAAATTTTCTCAGCAGAACATCATGTTCTAAAACCATAAAGCCAAAGAAATAAAATACACACAGAAATTGATAGTGCACATTATCCAGATCTGGATGTCTTAATAACTGAATGCAGGCAGCCTCAGCTGCTCTTAGTTTATATGACCACAAAAAAAGACAAATCTCACATTCAAGTGTCTGCAAATCATACAAACTAAGGCAATTAGTGGCGCTTGCATAGCCCTGCTGAGAAGGAAACAGATTAAAAGAGTCATTTTATGAGCAGCGCTTTGAATATGTTGCACTGAAGATTAGAATTAAATATTCTCTTTGAGGAAAACCGAGGCTAGTTTCACGTGAAATGTAAGCCAGAGAGGACTGGGCAACAAATTATACCATGCAATGAAACAGAAAGCATTAAGTCCAGAAAATAAATAAAAAAAATGTAATAAACCATTCAGCCAGATGGTGAACAAATAAAATCCTGTGCCATTACAAGCTTGTAACAAGTGTGACAGATTGGTTTGGCTAAAATGTGTGCTAAATAGGATAATAAGCGGTACTACCTTAGGGTAGAGGATTTAACAGGTGTGTGAGTGTGTGAGTGTGTGTGTGAGACACATACACAGAGAGAGAAAGAGACATAATGTTTGAAACCATAATTTCATGACGGCAGGACAGTTAGGTGTCAAAATGGCAAAGTATATGACACTGCATCATATATTATCATAGATAGATAACATATAATGAAGAAAAGTATCATTTTTAGAGAGCTAATATACTAAAAATGCTATTTTTTCCACCTTCTTTATCACATTGTATTTTATGAGCCAAATTAAGAAAAAACATGTTTTCTATTCCTTTTTAATATTTTATAATGGATTCAAATCCAGAATTAAACTTGCAGTAGGATTTTTTTTTTTTTTTTTTTTAACGTACAATCATGGTGAAACATTGGCAAAACGATAATCTGTTTCACTAATCGGATGATGCATTCAGGGATCCCCGTTAACGGACTGAATGAGAAATACTGCAGCAGGTTTGTGTCACGCTGTTGGTGCCTTACGTGGTAACGCGGAGTAGTTATCCATCTGGCAGGATGCTGCTGGTGAATCCGGTTCTTAGGAAAATCTCTTTATTTATTGGTCCCTGTGGATTCTGCAGCACCGAACGGGGATCAGTCGAACCGGTCCGAAACCGGGACAGAGAACGGATGAGACGAGCGCATCTGGTCCCACGCTCATTTTTAGGAAGATTTAAATCCACTTCAGCAGCTTTCACACAAAGACAGCGCGGTGCCTCCAGTTAGTTACTAGATGTCCTCGGTCCAAAAGAGCAGCAGAAGAAGAAGAAGAACAAGAAGAACAAGAAGAAGAAGAAGAAAGATGCGGGCACACCCCGCAGAAAGAGAGAGACCTGCGGCGTGAGGATGTGAATGATCGGACCTGCGACCGACGGAAAGCAGTGGCGTTTTCTCCGCTGCAGGAATCAAAAATCAGACCCAACACGTTCAGCAGAAGCGTCTCCTCCCATCTGTCCTCCGTGGAGAGAGGAGAAGGAGAAGAGAGCGAGGCATTGCGAAGAGATGGCTGAAGATGGAACCAGGACTCGCGAGTACGCGCGTTTTGCGCTTGCGCACAAGTTTGTGCTCTTTAATTGTTCGCTGGTTTTGACTTTACGCGAGAGACACAAAGGAACAAAAAGAGAGAAAGTAGCTGGTCACAATACGGGCAGGTGTAAGAATTATGAGTATAAGTTTAACCAAAAGGCAGTTGCCATGTTATTTTTGTTTTGTTTTTGCTTGAGAAGCTTACCATTTTTATTTATTTGGTTGTTTTAAACTGATGAAATTAGGGCAGATTTAAACCTGCCGCATATGTTCCAAAATATTATTTTTATCCACAGAAGAGGATTAGAGCCTCTGTTACATTTTTTAGCTTATTTTTCTTTTGCTGTAACAGACCATTTATTATATGTATTTGAATGTATTGTTGACCCTTTTATGTTAAGAAAATAGTACAGGAGAAAATGTACACATTGTTTTATTTGACCAATTTATGTGTATATTTATTCAACTTTTGTTTTTCGCTTTATTTATTCTACTTTGAAGATTGTAAGACCTTAACATCAATGTCTGTGGATATTCTTTATTTTTATTATAATATTGTGATATTTGTCATTGAAGATTCACTATGTATGTTAATGCTATTTGTTTGAAATAAAGTTAAAAAAAAAGATTAGAAAAAAAAATCGATTTTTTGCCCCTCAAAATTCTGACTTTTGATCTCAGAAAGTAAGTCAAAATTCAGTTTTTTTCTTAATTAAATGCAAATTACTTCCTTGAATATATTGTTTTTTGTTCAATGAATCATCCTTTTGTGAGGGTGTATACTTAATTTAATTGAAAATAAATGAGTTGACGGTTATTAATCGATTCATCACAGATTCATCCATTTAATCATTTCAGCCCTATTTCAATTAAAAGGAGTTGAATGCTACAGCTTTGTAGAAACTTTTTAATTAAATGTCAATTTCCTTTACAGATATGCACTATTTTGTGTTTTTGTTGTCAATGACAATCCCAACAAAATACATTATTTTTACAGAGGGAAACTAAAAGTTTCCCTGTGTAGTAGCAGTTTCAAAAGGAGATCTTAAAACCTTAAAAAAATTGTTTTAATTCATGTGTAATTATATATTGTAAAGCTTTCAGCGTTAAAATTGATGTAAAAAATAGACATTCGAACATGGGTGCACTCCAGATTCAGAGGCGGTTGGTTAAACTATAAGGAAACAGGCTTTTCAGTTAGGTTGTGTGGGCAGCTGCAACTGGTGGAGCTGCCAGTCGGGTACTGGCACACCATTGGTTTCCACTAAAGCATAGCCTCCAGGTACTTCTGTTATCTTAATTTTGTCCCTGTTAAAGCACAATACAAAATCCGTGCAGCACCCCTCCAGTTTATAGCTTCCACAGATCAGCGTATCCAATAAGATCTTAGAAATTCAGAAATATATTAAAGATTAATCCTTTCCCCCCACCCCCAGTTATGTCATTATAGCGTTTATTTGTTTGCTTAAACAAATAAAGGCTCTATGACACGTCAAGTCCAGCTGGTTGACTTCACAAAAGACAAAGTCAATTTCTCTGTATTTATTCAAACAAGAGAGAAAATCTACTTATATTGTATACATTAAATGAAATACAGTAAATAACCCTAAAACTACAGAGCAGTGGTTCAGCTAACAGCAGTTTTAAAATTGCACACAGCTAAAATGCACAACATGAATTAGTTAAAAATATACAAAAACATGGCAAACTACACTGTAAACGCTGCATGTAGCTAGAATTGTCTAAAATACATGTTAAAATATAGTACTTGCAAAGAAAACACGGAGCTGACCCAGAGTTACAGAAGGACAAGAGAAAAAGGGGCGGAGCTGACAGTCACTGGTTGCTACGGTAACCACCAACTGCCAGAACAAAATGTAACGTTTCTTACTGGTTTCTCAATTTGTGAGTGCATGTTGTTTTGTGGTTTCTTATTTTTGTGTTTTTAAAGCACTAAAGAACTGCTATACAAATAAACTTTGATTTATTGGTTAATAACATAACTTGTATACCAATAAATGTTGGGAGACATAAGCTTTTGACTAAACAAAATTATTTTAAGAGTAAATTAACCAATTTTTGACAAACTTCAGGTCTATGATATTATGAAAATAAAATCCAATTTCATATAGAAAAAGAAAAAAAAAAGATAACAGCAATGGTAAAATATTAAAACAACAATTTTCTCCATATCCTTCCACGACCAAAACAGAACCAAGGGTTTGGCACTGAGGTAGCGAAATAAATATGAAACTACCTTCATAACACAATACCAAACAGTTTTATACAAGTTTTTAAAATTAAAATACATATTTAAGAAATGTATTTTTGTTTGCATTTATGTAAAAATACTACTACATAAAACTACTTTATATAGGTGTTTAAATCAAGTTGCTTTTTTCTGATAAAGAAAGAAAATAAAAGGTGCGCCTTTTTATTCAGGCAGTAAATGTGACTAATAAAGAGCTACTGGAGCAGAAAACACTGAATACAACCCAGTGGTAATAATTTAGTATTATAATAATTGATAAAAGCAGAACGCGCTCAGGGAAAAGTGATTTGTGTGGATTTTTTGGGGTAAAATTTGAAATGTAATTCTGCAGTTTTCAGGAGCTGCACTTGCTACGTGCTAAGCTAACCCCTGACTCTGCAGCTCTGCCTCTTTCTACTGTAACAGTGACACATTATCCTTCTTTGTGCCAGTTGGCGTTGCCTGGTTGAAGCTCCAGTTAGGCCCAGATGGCAGCACTGGGATTCTCCCAGATTGACTGAGTTTGACCACAGACTGCGAGTAAACAGGAAGCTGGCCGGCCTGTCACTGCGAGTCATCTTTCTCTCTCTGTCTCCAGGCCTCGCTACATGTCTCTTCACTTGGACGTTTATCAGATTAACTTGAACATAATCACTTCCAGGGTTGAAATGTCCCTCAGATTAATCCAAAATGGTTCATTATTGTGGAGGTTTGTTCTGGTTTGCTCCAGCAGCGAGGCTTGTAAAAGATCAGTTTCAACTTGTTATCTGTCCAATGTGGTTTGATATGATTGTATGCATTATAACAGTTATAAATACATAATTTATAGTTACATTTATAAAAAATTATAAATACATATAGTTGTATGTATTTGTATGCATTTACTAATTCATTTGTTCTTATGTGACGTCACATTTAAGTGAACTTTATAACTGACGGCCATCTTGGCAAGCAGCTTCTATGGAGTTGCCATGACAACAATAAAACCACAAGCTTACAACTGGATCTTGGTTCAATACAACTATTACTGCATTACCATTTTTGAGTACTCTACCCGTCTCTGTGTAATACTAAGATAAATATCAGTGATATTTACTGTAACACTGTCAGCTGAACTAGCAAAATTAGTTTAGCTTATGCAGCGTTTGTATTTCTACAAAATAATGGAATGTGTTGTTTTATGTATCCCTTTCGTTGAATACTGAAATAAAATAAATATTTTGCAAAAATACTAAAGCTGGCAATTTCTATGCTTTAAATCTGCTTTTAATCAACTCTTCCCTGTATTTTCATATTCAGACTGGCTATAATGTGTATTTATGTCTCACATTTGTGACACCAAAAGTATATTTTCTATTGTACTTGCACTATAAAACAGATGAATGATGAAAATTTTCTAAGAATATTTTATGTGAAATTACTGTCATATATTGTTCTTCACTAAATACAAGTTTCAAACAAAATAGATAAAAACTTTATAACTTTTCATTATGGAAGAGTATTTATTCGTCTTGAAAGTTTTCACATTTAGTCACATTCCAACCTAATTTCAGTGCATATTATTAATATTTTATGTCACGGACTATCAGAAAGTAAAACATTTTGTGATGCTAAAATGTAAAAGAATCTAATAAATACACAAACATTTCGGGGTAAAATGTAAAAAGAAGAAAAGTTGAAGAGACTATATTTGTGTTGCACTATTCTTTTATTATATTAACTGTAACTTTTTAAAGTTATTCTTTTATGTTATCTGTCTCCAATCTGACAAGCTGTCTGTTAGAAAAATGTAAATTCACTTTGACCACATTCTCAGTGATGTTCAATAGATTAAACCCGATGACGGTTTCTACAGGACCAGAGTTTTAAATGGAAGGAAATTTCCATGTTTAATTAAGACGCTACAAAATAAAAGTTTGGTGCCAGAACGTGAGTAGTTGCTTTATTTGTTTATATCATTGCCTGACAGGTGAATTATTGCCCTTAAATCAAATTCAGTCAGCAAATCTGGAACAAATCGCTGCATAAGACTGTTTGTATTTTCCTTCTTGTTATGCTGACCAGAGAGCTGCAAACTAAACTGCCCTTTTATGGGATAAATAAAAGTTATTTTAAAGCATTTAAAGAGGATTTTCAGTAATTCAAACTTGCTTGAAAGGTTTTCAGAAGCCTTTTAAAAAGAAACAGAGAACAGGCTACAGAATATTTCTCACTTTACTCAATTTGTAACACATTGTTGAGCTGAATCCCTTTATAAGGGCCAAGATTTGCCCACAAATCCTATTTCTGTCTGTTTGGATTCAGCTGATTTTTCCCACCTATTTTAGGCAGATCAGGTTTAGAGAGAGCTGAGCTGAAGGCTGTGCATTTCTGGAGAGTATAACTATTTCAGGCACCAAACTGCAACTTCCTCCATATGTTATATTCTTTTGTTTCCAAACGGTTTCTGAATAGCCTACCATTTTGCTCAGATTTTCACTAAGGCTATAAATAGGAAAAAGACATAACGTGTAGCTTAAAAGCGTCATGTCATGAGTTTCACATTGTGGAAATGTGTCAGTTGGATCACTCTGGGTTACATCTATGACTCCAGATTTGGATGCGTTAAAGCCGCTTGGCAGAGTTTTCTGTAAAATCAGCCAAACTCACTTTAGATATACAAATTTTCAGCCTTATAAATGTTATGTTTCTGATTGCTTTTTATGTTATTTTAGCTCTGTTGCCTTGCAGCAAGAAGGTCGTGGGTTCGATTCCCGGCCCGGGGTCTTTCTGCATGGAGTTTGCATGTTCTCCCTGTGCATGGTGGGTTCTCTCCGGGTTCTCCGGCTTCCTCCCACAGTCCAAAAACATGACTGTCAGGTTAATTGGTCTCTCTAAATTCTCCCTAGGTGTGAGTGTGTGTGTGTGAATGGTTGCTTGTCTCTGTGTTGCCCTGTGACAGACTGGCGACCTGTCCAGGGTGACCCCGCCTCTCGCCCGGACCGTTAGCTGGAGAGGCACCAGAACCTCCTGACCCCATTAGGGACAAGTGTGTTAGAAAATGGATGGATGGACTTAAATGAGGTAAAATGTAGTCCTCCCAAAACAAGTGCAACTTATTAAAACTCTCTTGAGTTTGCGTCCACTCGGTCGGTTATGTGTGGTATTTTAACAAACTACCTAACATAGGATGAGATTTATAAAATAAGGAAAACCTAAAAAACAAACCTAAACCTTTGGTTTGGTCATGGCCCAATCAGATTTGGTTGAAAAAACGATCACAGTACAAACTCCATATTTAACTTCATATTAAATAAATCAATATCAATAATTGTTGATTTTTTTTTTCTCATATCTAAAATACTACCTAACTGGTAATATATTCCTGTTTTTATCCAGTTTTCTTTCCATGCTGTTTTGAGGATTGGTGGCAGAACCTTAAACTGCTGCTGGGCAAGTCACTCCACAGGTTGTTGCTAGGTAACCAAAGAATGAGTGAGTTGCTAGGTAACCAAAGAAATTCCGCCAACCTTGCTTAGCTAGCTGTATGAGGTTGAGCAGCTAAAGCCTTTCCTGTGCCTACATCTGGATCAGAGTTCAGTGACATTAATAAATTGTACAACCCTACATAATATCACATTATTTATTTATTTATTTTTTATCTCAAGGCAAGTACAACACTAGTTTAGCTGAGTTTAGTACAGATTTTTTTTCTGTTAAGATAATGCATATTAAAATGTATTTAAAAATACAAGAAAGAAAAAACAAATGAAAAACAAATCATTTTAATTTAACTTTGTCCCATTCAGTCAGACTCAGGAGAACACAAACTTCTAATAATTAGTAAAAAGTTTTCTATTTAAAAAACCAGAAGGATATTCAGAATCCACTTCAGGAAGTCAGATCTGTGGGCACCTGTATCATAATTGTTGGGGTGAATTATCATTACAACTCGATTCACATTCAGCTTAGGGAAATAAGAGGATCTTTAAATCAGCTACACACGCACACACACACGCACACACACACACACACACACACACACACGCACACACACACACGCACACACACACACACATGCCCACACACACACACCATTGATTCCCAGAGAGACAATAAGAGTATGAGATGAGACCCTGCAGGTAGCAGAATGTCATGCTGAGAGTTGACAGCTTGCCGCAAAGCCAAGAAAAAGAGTTGTGTCATTAAATCACTGAAGCTTTAACAGTTGCTTTGTGTTGAAATCATCCCTAAGTTAATGTTGCCAAGCAACAAATACAGTCTCAGGGAGTGAGAGGACCTGCAGCCAAAAATCGCTTGGCAGCTAAATTCTGCAAAAAAGGAACTGGAGGATCAGAAGCTTTGAAGGAGATTTTGGAAATTCTAAAAAATAAAATGAAGGTCAGATTCCAGCCAGTTAGAGGACCGGATGTGCAGAAAAGAAGACGGTTTGCATTTTATAAGACTGACATGGCAAGTATGTTCTCTGATTTTTGTTAATTTTCACATCCACCTTCACAAATGTGTGCAAAACTGCCATTACTGTTGAAAAACAATAGTTGCCGTGTTTCTTTTCTTGTGTTAAAATAACGTGAATAGGTTTGTTCACATGGTAAGTCTTTAAAAACATGCTGCGCCGTGTTTCTCCAACTACTTGCTGTCTTCTTCTTCTTCATGGTTTATGCCAGTGGCAACATGTGGTTGTTGGTCATGTGACTCGAGTGACACAAAAAAGTGTTTTCACTGTAGTTTTGCTAAATAAACCAATTTTAATACAACCAAAAAAAACCCCACTGAAACGCTCTGAGTTTCACGCCAGACTGATAGACGTCCCTGATTTGTTTCTCGTTTATTCAGAAAGTCCTTGATGAGTTTTTAACCGCGATTATCCAGAGTCGAAGCCGCCTATTGAGTCCGTTTGCAGAAACACCAGTTGGGACAAACAGGGTGACAGCAGTGACTAGAAAATTGTAAATAAATTCAGAGCCAGACATTTGCAAATAAATGCCAGTCCTCTGGGTTTTCATGAATAATAACAATAAAAATTATTCCTAAATTCCCATTTTGTTGGCATCTCAACAAAGTTAAGTTTTCTTTATGACGCCTCATCATTCAATAAATAATACAGACAGTTAGAGTTTTTTTTTTTTTTATCTACGGTGAAACATGGATTTCAGGTAGGGAATCTCCACTTTAGTGCTCTGTCAACTAATTAGAAATACATATAACGTATTATGCCTGTTGTAGTCTTTAAATAATTCAGCCTTATCATGCAGACAGTTTAAAAGTCCAGTACATTCATTCCAAATTGATCCTAGTTATCAAAAAAAAACCCAGTCAAGTTCAGTTTATTAATTCAGTTGGTTAAAAGGCTTTCTACCCAAGGAAACCAGGCAGATTGCATGGACTAACTTACGTTCCCCCCTCCTGGATGAACATGTAGCAACAGCGGACTGTCGCTACACGCTGAGCATTGGCTGAGCTTTTGCTGCTCTCCTATCCACAGAGCACGGGTATTCTGCAATAATGTTTAAAATAAAATGGGGAAAAGACCCTGCAAAATTTAAATATCGACGCTAAACTATGTGCTGAAAGTGATCACTTCTACAAATTGCAATATTTTCAGAGGATCAACCTCTGACACACATAATAACAGCATAGTTCTGGGTTTGTCATTTCTCTTTTCCCCATAATGTTTTCATACTTCATTGTGTCTCATTTGGCACTTCATGAATGGAGGTTGCTAGGCAACTAGGGTGCAGTAAAGCACGGCAACATGAGTTTTGTATTTAGGCTTATTAGGAATTGAAACAATAGCCCTGGGTACTGTAGAACAGCACTTAGCACATTACAAAAGAGCATAGCAGTAGAGTAGTGTGATTTATATACATATATATATATATATATATATTTATTTTTTACAAGAAGAAAACAATCAACCAAGGAGAAAACTGTGCAAAGAAAATGTGAAATTACAGTATCTTTATGGAACTGTTTGCAGTGTAATCACATGCTAATCTTTGGTTTTATTTCTAGATAAAATGGATGTTATCTCTGCAAAAACTTCTGAAAAAAAAATCTAAATCTAGTAAATTTTGTCTTGTATTGCTTTACTTTTAATCTTTTCTTACCATGGCTTTTTTCTCGGCCGTTTATTCCATCGACTGTTTTAATACTGTTAAAATACACTCAATAATCATTTGTGTTATTGGAGTCCGATTAGCTGCAACACCATTGGTGTAAACTGATCTTGTAAAAATAAATAAATAAAAATCATTGTGAAAGGAAAAATTATTTAAATTAATATTAAATATTTTTTAACTACACATGGAATGGGAAAAATGATTGATAACCTTTGCAAAACTTCTTAATAAACCTTAAAGTTACTAAAGTAAGAGTAGGACAGTATTTGGGTAAAACGTTTATTCAAGTACTGAGTAACTGATCAAATTATCAATCATTTAATATTTAAAAATTGCATAGTCAGATGGACCAAAAGATTAAGTTACATTTTGGCATTGTATGTACCAAAATGACAATAATTCATATAAGTGACAAAAAATAGTCAAAATATTTTATCCAAAGCAGGTTTTTTTAAATAAAAGACTTATGAAACTTTAATTAAAAGCTGCAGATGTGTGTCAGATATGTTACTTAAAAACAAAATACAAACAAAATATGGCGTTTGTCCCATATATTGTTGTCTTTCATAGCTTAAAATTGGGATTTTAAACAGCAGATTGTGAAGAATTACCAGGCTATTGACGTTAAATCAAAAACATATTGAATGCATAATTATTTTGGTTCAATCCAGCAACAACAATGATTATTGGTGTAATGTAAAGGAATAGTTGTTGAATGACATAACATACAATCATGCCCTAACTGTAGCATTAGCATTTATACGATGGTAAAACACAAACAGAGCATAAAACACAAAGCTTTTAAAGATTTTACAAACTTCCAAAACATGCAATAATTCTGCTGCATAATCCTCTGAGACGTAAGGATTTGTCACTCAAATGAGTAAAAATACTCGACACTATGAAACCTTGCTGTGACAAATGATGCTTTTAGTCTCCGCTTGCAGAAAACCCTTCGCAAGTGGAACCGGGTTTCCCCAGTGCCGCTCTTTGCCACAGAATCATCTGTTTATTACCGTCTGAAACAGAGAAGCTGTGGACAGACTCCTGGTGGATTCCAGGTAATGACAGTGAAAAGGTCAAAGGTCGGACATTTTCATCGCAATGCCACATTATTAAATGTTCTTGCATTTTGCTTAAACCTTCAGGTGCCGTGAATGAAGGCTGTGTGGACCAGTTGCAGCGTGACGTCACGTCATACTGGTGGACAAACAGCTGATGACCGGCATTGGGTTCAGCTGTCAAGTTATTAATATAACATGTTCAAAAATGAATGGCTGCATAAGACAACAGGAAGTGGCAGGAGGATGATTAATGACTCATCACATTAAAGGTATGTGTGGCTTTAATTGTGTTTCTCATTTAATGAGGACATTAAATAACAAAAAGTGGAATCATGTCTCAATTTTTCTTCCACTTCACCAGTCTGTTATGTGCAGAACATTATGTACAGAATGAGCATTTTATTTGAAGAAATAAAATGCATTTTAAGCACTTAATTGGTTAAAATGCTAATAAAACAAACGATCTCCACCTGAACAGAAACAACAATGAAGTTATTGTCTTTGGACCTAAAGAGGAACAATTCAGAGCCACCGCAAATCTGCAGTTATTACAGCTAAAAACCAGCAATCAGGCCCGAAATCTGGGAGTAGTGATGGACTCTGACCTGAACAGTCAGAGCCACATAAAGACAGTTACAAAGTCGGCCTTCTATCACCTGAAAAACATTTTCATGTCTCAGCAAGATGTAGAGAAACTCGTTCATGCATTTATCTTTAGTCGCACTGATTACTGCAACAGTGTCTTCACAGGTCTGACTAAAAGTTGCAACTAATCCAGAACATTGCTGCTCAGGTTCTGACTAAAACCAGGAGGACAGAGCACATCACCCAGTTCCACAGTCCCTACACTGAGAGAAAAGACTTTAAAAACTGGAACAAACTTCCAGAAAACTGAAAAACAGCTGAAACACTGAGTTCCTTTAAATCTAGACTAAAAACTCACCTGGTGTTACGGTCACTGACCTCTAGGGGCTCTCTTTATGAGAGAGCTTCTTCTTTGTGTTTCAGTTCCACCTGGCTGCCACAGGTGAAATCTGTTGGAGCTCGTCAGCCACCCCATAAAGAGCTCCAAACCTGAGATGTCAGATCCCTTTTTCCCTGGGCCTTGATCTGGTGTGATCATGTCTGTGAACTGACTGTGTTGAGACTTTGGATAATTTTGCTGTGAGCATTTGTGTGAAGCTTAAAGTGGTTATAATTTTGTTTTTCTTCACAGTGGAAGCTGGTAGGGGTTCTCTGCCATTTTGTTTAACTATTTTTCTCCTGTTTCTTGGTTAGTCAGGGAGTTCAGGTTTTGTACTTTGTTTTCAGTTCTCTTCTAGAAAGTGTTTTTATTTTATAATTAAAAGGGGGATGTTTTGTTTGTTGTTTTGGCCTTGGAGACCCTGAAGCTAAAAGCTTCCCTGTGCGTGTTTATTGTGACTTAGATTTTATGTTGAACTGTCAATTAAACTATCTTTTTCTACTGAAGCCAACTGCTCCAGATATTTTATTTTGTGTTACATCCAGTGCCAGTATTTACCCTTGGTGGTCTTGGGGGGGGTTGTAACATAAGTGGGGGCTCGTCCGGGATTATTTTTGAAAATGGCACAGTTTAATTTGGAGGAGTTTTTAGGTAATCCTACCGTACAGCAGTTGGATGTTTGTAGAAAAGATGATTTATTTGAAATTGCTTCATATTTTGGTATCAATGTTTCAAAGTCTTTGCTCAAACGTGAACTAAAATCTCTTATTATTAGTAGCTTGGTTGAAAAAGGAGTTCTATCCGTGGAAATGGATAAAGAGGACACCACCTGTTCTGAATCTGCTGATCAGCCTGAGGTCTATGCTGAGGAGGGAGTGAAGACACCACCTTTTGCTGCCAAACCAGAGGGGGAAAAACCACCAGCATCTCTCCCACGGTTTGAGCCTTTCTCTGTTGAGTCCTCAAATCCTAGTGTTGAGGCACGTCTAAAGGTACGTCTAGTTCGTCTAGAACTTGAAGCTAAAGAAAGGGAACGGAAGGATGAATTTGAGTTCCAGCTTAAATGCAGAAGACTTGAAGCTGAAACTGCCATCAAAATGCGTCAGTTGGAGCTACAGTCTCATAAATTGACTGCTGTTACTTCAGATTCTGGTGAAGAAGAAGACGACAACATCAGTATTCCCTCAAATAAACCTTCCTCTTCTCCAGCACCTTTTACGTTTGACATCAGCAAAAATATTGCCCTGGTCCCACCATTCCGGGAGACGGAGGTGGAGGCATATTTTAATGCATTTGAACGTATTGCTGTTGCCCTTCACTGGCCCACAGATGTCTGGTCCCTTTTGTTGCAGTGCAAACTTACTGGTAAGGCACAGGAAGTATGTGCAGCACTCACCATTGAAGACAGTCTTGTGTATGACAAAGTTAAAGCTGCCATACTCAGGGCATATGAACTGGTGCCTGAGGCATACAGGCAGCGGTTTAGAGCCTTAAGAAAATCCTCTGCACAAACATTTGTTGAGTTTGCAAGAGAAAAAGGAATGTTATTTGACAGATGGTGCCAGGCAACTAAAACTTCTGATTTTACTTCATTACGTGAGTTGATATTATTGGAGGAGTACAAAAACTGCCTTCCAGATCGTACAGTTTTGTACTTGAATGAGCAGAAAGCATCCACCTTACAAGAGGCAGCTGTACTGGCTGAAGAATTTGCCCTTACTCACAAAAATGTTTTCGTGGGTAAATCTGACCAACCTTCACGTGACAAAACATGGAAAGATGTGCCACAATCTCAAGTTAAGAACACTCCAATTTCAAAAGTGGAGAGACAATGTTTTTATTGTCATAAAATGGGGCATATTGTTTCTGACTGTTTGGCCCTAAAACGTAAACAAGCACCCCAATCACCAAAACCAGCTAAAGGGGTTGGCTTAGTCAAGACTCAGAGATTTTCCCCACCACTCTCTGACATGAGTGAACCTGATGACTGTTTTAAGCCCTTCATTTTTGATGGTCTTGTCTCCCTAACAGGACGTCCTGAGGATGAGAAATCAGTGAGGATACTGAGGGACACCGGTGGTTCCCAGTCGTTCATCCTGTCCAGTTTTTTGCCATTTAATGCTGATACCTCCTGTAATGCAAATACAATAGTGCAAGGAATTGGAATGGCATATGTACCGGCACCTTTACATCATGTTCACCTAAAGTCCAAGTTGGCCTCTGGATTCTTCAAAGTTGCGGTGAGAGACTCATTCCCTGTTCAGGGGGTTGAATTTATAATGGGTAATGATCTTGCTGGAGGCAAGGTACTTCCTATTCCTGAGGTGGTGGATAATCCCAGTTGCATGATGGGTAAAGATGAAATGTTGGAGTCCCATCCTGATGTGTTTGCTGTCAGTGCTCTTACCAGGTCCCAAGCTTGCAAGCTGAAAGAAGTGAACTTGAATGATTCGGTTCTTGGCTCTGCCTTGATGGAGGACAAGCTGCCAGCAGACGACCTTTCAGAATCAGCACCCCTAAAGGAGGATGTCACTCAAAAGTCTGAGGTTTTTCTCCCGCTATCACTGTCACATGAGAGTTTGAGCCAAGCTCAGAAAAGTGATGAGACGCTCTCTAAATGTTTTAAAAGTGTGAGTGATTCAATAAATGACAAAACCCACAGGTTTTATGTTGAGAATGGATTACTCATGAGAAAATGGATCTCAAGGCCTGCCTTGCATCAGAAGGGTATTGAGGAGGATTGGGGAATAGTACATCAAATTGTAATTCCTCAAGGTTATCGTGAACAAATACTGCAGCTGGCACATGACCACTCATGGTCAGGTCATTTGGGAATCACTAAAACCCATGACCGCATCTTGCAGCATTTCTTTTGGCCAGGCCTGAAAAAGGATGTTGCCAGGTTCTGTAGAACATGTAGCGTTTGCCAAATAGTGGGTAAACCTAATCAGAGGGTACCACCTGTCCCTCTTAAGCCCATTCCTGCAGTTGGTGAGCCTTTTGAGCGTGTTCTGGTGGACTGTGTGGGTCCTCTGCCCAGAACAAAAGCTGGTAATCAATTTCTCCTGACTGTCATGTGTGTTGCCACCCGTTTCCCTGAAGCCATTCCACTAAGGAAAATCACCGCACCCACCATAACTAAAGCTCTTCTAAAGTTTTTTGCTACTTTTGGTCTGCCTAGAGTTATTCAAACTGATCAAGGCAGCAATTTTCAGTCCAAAATCTTCAAGCAGACACTACAGTCTTTTGGCATTAAACACATTCCCTCCAGTCCTTACCATCCTCAGTCACAAGGCGCTCTAGAAAGATGGCATCAGACTGTCAAGGCCATGATGCGCAAATATTGTCATGAGACAAACAAAAACTGGGATGAAGGACTTCCTTTTCTGCTGTTTGCAGCCCGAGAAGCTAAACAGGAGTCACTTGGTTTCAGCCCTGCTGAACTGGTTTTTGGGCATGGTGTAAGAGGACCACTGAAGGTTCTGAAGGAACAGCTCCTGTCAGCTGACACCCAGCCACAATCTAACGTCCTTGAGTTTGTCACACAATGTCGGGAACGTCTATACCATGCTTGCTCAATAGCAAGAAAGTCTTTGTCTGCTGCCCAAGGGAAAATGAAATGGCTATATGACAAAAAGACTGTACAGCGGTCATTCGAACCAGGTGATAAAGTGCTTATGCTGGTGCCCACACCAGGCCCATCTCTTTCAGCCCAATTTGCAGGCCCATATGTGGTGAAAAGCAGAGTCAATGACACAGACTACATTGTTCATACTCCTGATAGGAGGCGCCAAACGCGTCTGTGTCATGTCAATATGTTGAAGCTGTTTCATTCCAGAGAAAATGACCGTGAGGACTCTCCAAAACCTACATCAATTTCTCTTGTGTCTGGAGATACTCCTCAGGATGGTTTGAAAAAGTGTGATGAAGGCCACTGTGGTAGGCTTTCAAACTCTGTTATTCTTGATTCTTTGGATGCATATCTGTCCTATCTTCCCAGTGCTGAGAAGGAGGATGTGACAGGACTGATCCAGCTGTACCCTGCGCTTTTTGGAGATGTGCCCTCTAGGACCTCGGTACTGGAGCATGACATTGACGTGGGCGATGCGTCCCCCATCAAACAACATCCATATCGTTGTCCCCCAGTCAAGAGGGAAATGATGAAGACAGAGGTTCAGTATTTACTGGAAAATGGTTTGGCTATACAGAGTCGTAGCTCCGACGATTCTTGGGTTTGGTTGGCTACTACAGATGTTTTTGCAGGAACTTCTCCATGGTGGTGGCTCCTCTGACAAATTTGTGTAGTCCGAAGGTACAATTCATGTGGACTACTGAATGTCAACATGCATTTGACTGTGCAAAGTCCTTTCTATGCAGCGCTCCTGTATTGGCGGCTCCAGATTTCAACAAGACCTTCAAGCTGGAGGTAGATGCAAGCGCCACTGGAGCTGGAGCAGTGTTGCTCCAAGATAGCACAGATGACATCAGTCACCCAGTTTCCTACTACTCAGCTAAGTTCAAGCCTCATCAATTAAACTATTCTACAATTGAGAAGGAAACATTAGCCATGCTACTGGCTTTGCAGCATTTTGAAGTTTATGTGTTTTCAACAAGTCCTGTTATCGTCTATACAGACCATAACCCATTAGTCTTTCTAAACCGTATGTACAACCACAACCAGCGGTTAATGCGATGGGCTTTACTGGCCCAAGAATATAATTTGGACATCAGGCATAAGAAAGGGGCTGAAAATGTGATAGCTGATGTACTTTCCAGGATATAATGTTGCTTACCTCACTGTAGTACAACTGATGATGAAATATTCTTATTTCATGAAGGATTTTATGGGGGAGGGTGTTACGGTCACTGACCTCTAGGGGCTCTCTTTATGAGAGAGCTTCTTCTTTGTGTTTCAGTTCCACCTGGCTGCCACAGGTGAAATCTGTTGGAGCTCGTCAGCCACCCCATAAAGAGCTCCAAACCTGAGATGTCAGATCCCTTTTTCCCTGGGCCTTGATCTGGTGTGATCATGTCTGTGAACTGACTGTGTTGAGACTTTGGATAATTTTGCTGTGAGCATTTGTGTGAAGCTTAAAGTGGTTATAATTTTGTTTTTCTTCACAGTGGAAGCTGGTAGGGGTTCTCTGCCATTTTGTTTAACTATTTTTCTCCTGTTTCTTGGTTAGTCAGGGAGTTCAGGTTTTGTACTTTGTTTTCAGTTCTCTTCTAGAAAGTGTTTTTATTTTATAATTAAAAGGGGGATGTTTTGTTTGTTGTTTTGGCCTTGGAGACCCTGAAGCTAAAAGCTTCCCTGTGCGTGTTTATTGTGACTTAGATTTTATGTTGAACTGTCAATTAAACTATCTTTTTCTACTGAAGCCAACTGCTCCAGATATTTTATTTTGTGTTACATCCAGTGCCAGTATTTACCCTTGGTGGTCTTGGGGGGGGTTGTAACACCTGGTTAGAGTTACTTTTGAAACATAATGAATGAAACATTTTGATTTGTAACGACTGGAAAATGCAATGTTTTAACTGTTGACTGTTCTGACTTTGTATTTTTGTGTTTTTATGACGTAAAGCACTTTGAAATGTTTTGTTGCTATACAAATAAAATTTGATTGATTCAGTTTGGAAGTAAAATGTCAAAAAGTTCAAGGTGTATAAATACTTTTTTCCTTCCCAGAGCACTAAAGTCTAAAGTATTTTCCCTTTCTGCTGGTTTAGTTTAGCTTCTGTCCATTCTGTTGATGTATTTTTAATATTTAGATTTTAAAAAATCACCTAATGCTGTGGAAACAAAGTTACCTTCATGGGAGGATTTTTGGTTTTCTTTCTCCTCCTCACATTTTATCTCACACTCTGCCTCTCTGTGCCTCCTCTCTCCTTCTGACTTGCGTCAGCATTTCTGCCTGCTGATGAATATATGAATGAAATTATTACTGAAAAAGTACACACACACCCACACACACAACTTTTCTCCTGCAAATCCACCACATGAGCTCATGAAGAGATAAATATTTAAATCAGCTCCTCAGCATTAAAATGAACAGAATTTCTTCTATTTTTTATTGTCAGGTAATTTTCTTTGTTCCTTCAACATTTCTTTTTATCTAGAGCAAATATTCATCCTTTTGTTTCCCAAAACATGTTTTTTTCTTGTAAGTACAGAGGACATAATTGGCCCTTAGATCCCAGACATGATGGTTGAAGGACAAAAAGCCGAAACTGCAGAAAAAAGAAAAAGAAAACAAAAACAAAGAAAAGCCAAGCGGCGGAAAGAAGCTCCGACGGATAATACCTTCAAGTCGGCCCGTCCCTTCTGCCTCTTTCTACTTCTCTAATTTCATTCTTTCTTTCTTGTCTCCGTTCTTCCTTCATTTTTGCTGTTTCTATGGCAACCGTTTGTGCAATCACAGAGGAAGAAATGATACCTGAGGGCAGCAAGCGAAGGCAGCCGAAGAGCAAACAGACGGATGAAGATTGATACGGAGGATATTTCCCTCTGTGTGCGCGTCAACACGGCTGCCCTGTAATGTGCTTCACAGACGGGCGTTAAAGAGGAGACGTGAAGAAATTACAATTTATAATTAGGGGTTCATAAATGCTCAGTGTGCCTGAACCATCTACCCCCCATTTGCAACATATAAAAGCATAGAATAAGAAAAATGTCTTTGATAGTTAATTATTAACAAAAGCATTTTTTCTGACTTGTGAAGTGTAAAAGGTTTTTATGGGTGTTAGGGAACAACTTTAAGTTGGCCTCTTCTTGATGCACTAAAATCAAACAGTGAATAATTTAATAATGCCCTCTTAACTCGTCACTGTAATGATTAGCATGTATCTACACAGGAAGTGCTTTAACCTACTTTTTCAGCCTTCTGTCTCATGAAATACATCTGGCAATGTTTAAACCAACGCAAAGCACTTAAAATCTCATGTTCTACTTTCAAATGCTGCTATGTGAAAACTTTTTAGTGTCTAAGTAACTACAAAGACTAATAAAAGCAAAAGAAAAAAATGGCAGAACTTCCTGTTTACCTTGCTTGTGCATCTGAAGAGATTATTTTTAGGTTTTTCTTTTTCAGCTCCGAACGACAGGAAGGAAAAGAAGCGGAAAGTTGGATCAGAACAACAAAGGGGAATGTTTAAATGTAGAGACAGAATATTTATTTTACACCTGCAGATCAAGAAGCCTTTAGTTTCACTGCTTTAGTTTTACACAGATCGCAGAAGAGAGATGCAAATCTAAATTTTATTTTTATGTTCTCTGCTATGAAATCAGTCTGTGTTCCCAAAATAAATGCAATAGCAGCAAACAAGGTTCAGTTTCCTTCTTTTGGATATTTTGGAAATATTTGAATCTTCCACAAATAATGTGGCGTCATGTTGGGTTTATCCACAAATATTGAATCACAAATAGGCAGAATATTATGGTGTAATGTTTGTAAACTTACACATTTAAAAATTAAACAAAAATATTTAGTTTTATTTAACTTGTCATAGAGAAAATAACATCTGTGTTAATTTTTTAAAGCCATATTTTCACCACACTGTTAGCCTTTGCTGTATTTTCTACAGCTAAATACCGCAAAATGCCCAGTAAAACTAACATAAAACATCTTTACAATTAGTTACTGTAATTTGCATTGCATTATGGGTAAAGGACATTGTATTACAGTAACTTACTGTATGTTTTGAAGTTGCAGTAATTTACTGTTTACACATTGCAGTAGTGGTACTGTATTTATAATGTCTTGTACTGTTAGCCTTTGCTGTATTTTTTACAGCTAAATACCGCAAAATGCCCAGTAAAACTAACATAAAACATCTTTACAATTAGTTACTGTAATTTGCATTGCATTATGGGTATAGTACATAGTATTACATTAACTTACTGTATGTTTTGAAGTTGCCGTAATTTACTGTTTACACATTGCAGTAGTGGTACTGCACTTATAATGTCTTTGCGCTGGCCATGTAAGAATTCTATTTGATTTCCAACGGTCATCATAGATGTTTCATCGTGGTTCCCTGTTTCTGTATTTTTACTCCTTTAGTGGTTAACATATTTTTAAGGCAGAAAGAGAGCGTGTACTTTTGTTTTTTCACATCCTAGCTAACATTAATATGCAGTTTATCTGGCTACGTCATCAAGGGTGGCTTCGCTTCCAACGTTTTTCTGATGACGTTTGTTTTAAACTCCGAAGCTTTTTCCGTCCAAGTGCAAGTGCAGCTCTGTCGCCGTGCTGTGGGCTCACACTGCTTCAGCTCTTCGCAATACAGGTAAAAAAACACTTCTTAGAAAACTGTTTGAAGCCAAAACCTAATCTGGATATGTACATTTTAGATGGAGCTAACGTAACTTATAGCATCATGCTGTAATGCTATAACTTAGCATGAGGTGAAAGATAGAAAAATATGATGGTGTTATTTTTTGAGCTGGTTCGGAATTAACGTTAGCTAAGGTGCTAATTTTACCGAAGGTTTTAGCTTGACTTTTGCCGCTAAATCTTCCTCGAACGACTAGCTTTGGGTTGAGATAAGCTCAGTGCTGAGTGTCTGTTAGCATTGTTGTTACATCCTTTGTCGAACATATAACGTTAACTGATAATTGACCCCCCCCCCCCTTTTTTAAATAACTAATAACTAATTATCTAATTATTTTATTAGATAATAAAATAATCTAATAACTGTTCATTTGTTTAAACCATGACCTTGCAAATGTTAAGAGTGCAGATTAGCTAGGTCAACAAGGATGAATTCTAACTTGTCCTTTTTTTTCTTTTTGTCAGATGACTTTTTTTAACTCCCAAGCTTTTTCCCTCCAAGTGGCTGTGCAGTTCTGTCCTGCTGAGTGCTAACATAGTTTCAACTCTTGAAAAGACAAGACAACAGGTAAAAAGACAGCTCTTCAAACATATTTGAAGCCACAAAATAGTCTGGAAATGTAGAGGAGCAGCTAACCTAATCTATAACTTTGAGCTTGCTACAGCTAGTTAGCCTGCTAAAGTACCATTACATCTCCAACATAATGTATAAGAGTCTGTAAATGAGGACAAAGGTGGAAAACATTCAAGTGGTTTCTGTTATTTTTTGAGTTGGTTCAGCAGGTGGACAAAAAAGTTAATTTCCAACCCTGGTTACATATAAGGACTGTTCACCTGTTTAAACCATGCTCTTACAAATTTAAAGTTAAGTCAGTACTAACAGGTGCAATTATGTACAGGTGTAAATTCTGCAGTATTTGTAGTTCATAATTTAGAGAATTTTGTAGTCATGTGAAGAAACATCAACACACAGCTAATTATCGGTTTCGTTGTGGAATAGAGCAATGTCCAACTTCCGTCAGAGAAAAAGAAAAAATTTCAAAGAAAAAGAGGACTCAATCTTCATCTTGGCTGATGTAATTTTATATCGACTCTTAACTTAAAACGCACATCTTAAATCAGAATTGTTCAATTAATTTGTTAAAGGTATCAATTCACCCAAATCACAAACATTTCATTTCATTAACCCATATTGTACTTAGCCATTCAGATACTGTATTTGTGGAATGTAATGCTTTCAAAAATTCATTTAGCCTCACAAACTGTCATTCACATCCGTTGTTTCAGAGTGGTAGCAGGATGTAGGGGTAAAGTCTAGTCTAGTCTCCGCGGTGAGGTTCTCAAAAACCTGTTGTAATCTGGGTGAACTGGCCCTTTAAATATAAATTACTACCAGTAATTCATATTTAAGAGTTTTCCTTTTATGTTTCAAAGGTATCTTCCACCAAGATGTCTGTTGAGATGGAAATGACCTCACCTACAACACCAAGGGTAATCATGCTTGGTAAGAGGAATATTTTCTATCACTATAATTTTTTTGTAGCAATGTATGTAATAGTTATGGTAGTCTGTACGTTTACTCACTAGCATTAGCCTGACAAGGGTTTGTCTATTTTAGGAAATAGCTTGATGTCTGCAACCCGGTGGATGGTCAGTATGGAGGAGAAGGTATTTTTCGAGCCTGAGCAACTACATGACTTTGCCAGCGTCCTTGCTGTCTTTTTTGGGTCATAGTATGTCTTCAATCTGGAGTATCAGGAGTCAGCATCCACCACGCTGGAGATGATACAACGGTAAGTACTCTACACCAAGCCATTTATGAATTAAATTTAATGACAGTTTGACTGATGATGAAGAACCATAGCTGATTGCTGTATTGTATGTCTTCATTAAAAAAAAAAATACAATTAATATATTTTATTTCTGTTAAAAGATTCTTTGTGAGGATCTATCCAGATGTTGGTACCAAATGCACAGCCAAAGTCAGTACAGGCCGCAAGACGGGAAGTCAAGAGGAAAGTAGTCAGTGTCAACTCCCGGATCAACACCTTCCTCAAACGACTCGCTGAATTTGAATGGAGGACTTCCAACTAGGTAAGCATTTTACCAAATGTTTATTATTTTATTGTCTTTATTGTCCACCAACAAAATGACTAAAAAGATTGTTATGACATGTTGTATTTCATCGTCTCCTTGGGGACATTTGCAGGGTCTCTATACAGTACGCAATCGTTTGAATTAGTGAAGACTGACTGACTGCTTTTGCCATAAACAATCCAAAAACCTGAAGTGAAGCCAGTCCTGCTCATTCTTTATGCAGCTTCTATTATCACTTCAGTGCAATTGATTTTTTTAAAACAAATTATCAACTTAATGCTGCTTTATGCCAATGATTTTATGCATTTGGACATTGTCACTTCAGCTTAATTTGTCAGCCTTCCTGTTGATTTGAAAATGTAGATAACTTCCTGACCATCTCATGACTTCCCACATTGTCTGTCTTATTCTTTACAGTTCAGCTTCCACAAGATGGATCTCACTGATTTTGTTTGACGAATGGAATAAAAGTTCTTCTGATGTAGGAAATGCATCTGATATAACAATATTTATTGATATGAATGCCTACCATATAGTACATTATCACACTTGCACTGTTTTTGTGATGTATTGTGTAACAGTGCACATTTAAGCTACTGTTTTTTGACAATGCAGCCTCTGCTGGTTTTTGACTGTTCACCATTTGAATGATATACGTGTTCATGTTGGTGCATACCTGATGTGGTACATAAAATTTGTAGTGCCCAATTTTTTTAGTTGTTCTTTTGTTGTACAGTGTGCAACAAATAGAAAAGGTTATGTAAAGATTGTTACTGTTATTGGATCCAGATGCATTCAAGTGTCCATATTGAATGAAATACAGTTCATATTCAAATGAAGTTAAGTATATTCTATATATTTTTTAAAAGTCAGTCTTTTAATAGTTTATGGCTGGTACTTGATGCACACGTTCATGTTGCTACATACATGTGCCATAAAAAATATTGACATGACCTGTAGTGTGTTCTATGGTTTTGTTGTTTTCTAGCACATTATATTGTATTGTGACATTGTTCTTTATGACATTGTGAATATATAAATGGACTTTATTTCAACAAATCTGCTGAAAATAAATACCTGTTTTTATTCACAGTACTTGGACTAAAATTTCTTTTATGAAATTTTTCGGTTTATGGTAAAATATTCTTGTATTAAAAAATGTAAACTTTAATTTACAGTAAAACTGACATTATGTTGTGAAACAGGTTTACAGTAGACCAGCTTTACTATAAAATACATTTACAGTTTTATGCTATAAACTGCATTTACAGTAAAGCAGTTATAACTGCAAAGCACACTCACAGTAAAAATTAACTGTGAAATATCATGACAGTAAAGGTACCGTAGAATGGCAATTACAGTAACTTACTGGCAACACTGTTGCCAGTAAGTTGCCAGTAAGTTACTGTAGAATGGCAATTACAGTAACTTACTGGCAACACTGTTGCCAGTAAGGTACTGTAGAATGGTAATTACAGTACCTTACTGGCAACAGTGTTGCCAGTAAGGTACTGTAAAATTACAAGAAAAAGTCTAACAGTGCATCTTTTTCACACATTTATAAATGTCGGAGTTCCAAACTAAATATTTAATTCACAAACTAAATATGAATACAGTTTACGAACTTCATATGTAGCTTTCAATTAAAAAAAATAGTTCGGAAGCTAAATAGTTAGTTTGCAAACTAAATGTTTAAGTCTGAGCTAAATTTTAAATATTTTGCTAAATAAATATTTATTTTCAAACTAAATATTGGAATATTAAATGTTTAGTTTGGGAAATGAATGCCTATTTCCCAAATTAAACATTTTATTACAAAACTAAATATTTAGCTTACTAACAAAATACTTAGTTAAAAAAAAAATCCAAACTAAACATTTAATTTTCAAACTAAATGTTTAGATTGGTAACAAACTAAGTAAAACTTAATATTTGCTAACTAAACTACATTTTTATGTTCAGGCTAAATATTTAGCTAATATCCTAATTAGCTTGTTGATAAGCGGAAGTGGAATATCAAAATAATTCCTCATATTATCCAATAAACTTAATTTTCTAATGGTGCATAATGGTTAATGTGGGCGACTGTGGCTCTATGGTAGAGTAGTCGTTTTGCGATTGGAAGGTTGTAGGTTCGATTCCAGCTTCCTCCTGCCACATGTCAATGTGCCTCTGGGCAAGGCACTTAACCCCAAATTGCCTACCGATCTGCGTATCGGTGTATGAATGTGTGAGTGTGACTGGGTGAATGTGACTCTAGTGTAAAGCGCTTTGAGTGGTCAAAATGCCTGAAAAAGCGCTATATAAGTTCAGTCCATTTAATTATAGCAGCAATTACAATGAATCATCTTTAAATAAATATAAAAGATGCATTTTTGAAGTAATCTTGGGGATCTTTCACACATTTTTATTATTTGCTCTTTTTTTAACTCATCTTATGGAATTAGTCATGATTTCAAAATGTCCTTCAAAGCAGAGGAAAGCTGTGTTTAAGTGACTCAAGGAGAATTTGGTACAAGCAACACCAGTGTATTATTTTACAGGAGAGAATCACTGATGACTCGCTTTATTTGATCAAATAATTTGGTGCCTCTGCTGCAGTTTCAGTGTGACATGCAGACTGTTACATTCCAGCTTGATTGACAACGTATTCAACAGCCCACCTTCTGTCTTGGAGAAACTCTAAATTGCTTCCTTAAGAGGGATTAAGAAAGGATTTTCTCATTCAGATGTTCCTGTAAAGTGGCCTGTGGAGTGAGTCATGCAGGACTTGTTCATAAAAGCTATTAACTCTGTTCAGTTGAAGATTCAGCCTCATGAGTTTTCATTTGCTGCTGCTTAATATGTTGTGGATTTCCCCAACAAAGCCACAGATTACCAGAGGTGGGCAGAGTTCCCGAAAATTTACTCCAGTAAAAGCAGAAAACAGCCGTCCAAGAAACTACGCGATGCGTAACAGATCAAATGATTAAAAATGACAAGTTATAAAGATAAGAGGAGTGTTTTTTTTTTTTTTTTTTTTTTTTTTTTTTTACCAAAATGACGATAATTCATATAAGTAACAAAAAACACAATTCTTCCAATAAAATCTTCTGAAACTTTAACAAAAACGTCAGGTGTGTCTGTGTCTGGTGAATTTTGGTTTTTCATTCAGTGGTTAGAAAATCCAGAAATTTTATTCGGGTAAAAATAGAGATTTTATTTTATAATAAATTTACTCAAGTAAAAGTAAAAAAAGTATTTGGTAAAAAGTCTACTGAGTTACTTATCAATTATTCGATATTTAAAAATTAAATAATCAGATTTCTTTTGAGTTTCCTATAAAATTTATGAATTTAATCACAAAATTCATTTTGGCAGAAATTTACCTCTTTTGTTGTAGACAGAAAAAAAGAAGTACATTTCTGCCAAAAGTTTTGTGGTTATGCTCATAAATTTTATAGAAAGCTCAAAATAATTTTTTTGGACATCTGAAATTAAACAATTCACGGTTTAAGTGTTTTTGTAGAAAACTCCAAATTTCAGAATTTTTTGGCTGAAGTGTTGTGCTTATTACTTCTTTAATTTTGCATGCTTGCCGTATTAAAAGAAAAACATCCAGCTTTCCGTTTCTTTTGGCGTCGACTGAATCACATTTTTTTCAGGATTAAGGCCACTTCGTTTCAAAACATTTGCCATGTTTAGCCAAGATGAAGAAGGAATAAAAGCTGATTTGGGTGTAGCTTTTCAGTAAAAGTCCATTGGTTTTACCTTTTGTTAAATGTTAGCTATAAAAAAATTAATACTTTGTGTTGTACTTTACATTTTTCTGTGTAAGAAAATAATGTTGGTAAAATTTTTACCCTCATTACAAATTACGATTCCTCATTTGCATCTATGGGCCGCAACAACATCAGTCCAAGGGCCACAAATGGCCCCCTTGCCACATTTTGGACACCCCAGATCTAGAGTCTTAACTAAGAATGGTTTAGTTTAAACAGAACATTTCCAAAAGGATTAAATATCAAAAACAATTGTAAAATCCAGTGAAACTGCGAAACGGCGTTATTGGTGAGAAGGTTTAATAATTTGGTAAACGGGTCTAAGATGCCATCTAGTGATACTGAAAGGACCAGCTCAGTCAAATCACAGCCTGTGTTTCCTGACTCAGCAGACGGGAGTGATGAGGAGGACGGGTTTCCATGGCAACAGCAGACAGAGAGAAAGAAAACCGAGAAAGAAAGAGAAGTAGAGGGAAAGAGAAACGAAGGGCAGAAGGAGGAAAATGCAACAAGGCCAACGCTCCAAACAGAAACACTAAACATTAGTCCAAAGGCTCAAAGGTCAAACTTTAACATTTGTTCCTTTATAATCTCTAGTTTTGAGTCAATAATTCATTAAGGCGCAGCAAATGTCTACCTGCACTTTGCAAATCTATCAAACCAATTTCCCCTGAAGGACAACGAGGAGAAAAAATAATTAATCCTCTTACATAGTTTAAATAATTCAGCCTTACGAAAAACGTCATTGTCATTTCCTAAATGCTAAATAGATGTGGATATTTTACAAAGTACTGTTTGGTAAGTGTGTTGTTACTAACAATGGGTAGAAACATTTTTTAACCAAACTTTCTCATCAGTTTAGTTACTACTGATACTAAAATGTAGCTGAAAATCCCAACATTTACAACTCTGTGGTGAGTCACGATCACAGACCCCAAAAAAACAAGCCTAAAATTAATCAAATAAATTTTCCAAAGTAGATCCAAAACTTGAAAGAGATTTTTACAACGGTGCATTACCGCCCCTGTAGATTTAAAAAAAAAAGAAGTAAATTTCCATCAAAAATTCATTCATTTTGTGATTAATCTCAAATTTTCCAAAGAAATTTTTTGACATTTGAAATTCAGAAATTTCCCAGCTTTTGTGGAAAATTTCTGATATTAATCTAAATAATTTTTTTTTTTCTTGCAGATTTCTTTGTATATTTCTAGAACATTTCTGAGATTATGTTCTAAATTTCTGGATTCTTTTGGCAGAAATGTACATATTTTCATGTTTTAAAAGAAAGACATCTAATTTTCAGTTTCTTTGGGGATAAGAAATTTATTTTCAGCAATAAGAACAAGGTTTGGGTCACATTCTGTTGATTTGTCCAGATGTTAACAGAGAGCTCTCTCTCTTTCAGTATACTTCAAGAATTTTCACTTTTTTAAAGATGTTGCTGTTGTACATTCATTAACCTCTAGAACCCGACGGACCCACCCATGGACCCACCGGTGGAACCTCTAGGGTTCTAGAGGTTAAGAGAAGTCTCTATTTATAAAAAATATATATATGTATGAGATTTAGATAAGGTCAGTAGCTGTTACCAACCCTAAAATTGCACAAATTGAAATAACAATAAAAAAGAAAAAAGATTTTGATCAAATATTTTTGCTCTAGGATGAGGCAGTTTTTCAGCTGTATTGAAATGCAAAACTGCACTGAAAACCCTTTTCACATAGCACGAGTCATGTAATCAACAGCCGGACGTTACCACTGCCAGAAACGACAAAGAATACAACAGGAAGTAGTAGGAGGATGGTGGTTTGTTTTTGTTTTAGTCAGACGGCTGGTTCTACCAGAGCTCTCACAGAATCGCACAATTCCTGAAAAGTTGTGTGGTATTCAAACGTGTGGAATCCATAATTATTCTGTAGAATAGCAGACTAAAATTTCCCCAAAACGCCACAGATGTTAGCCGCATACATTAGCTGCGTAAGACATCAATGTCTCCTCTGATGGTTGAATTAAAAATACATCTCATGTTTACATCCATTGCTGCCATGACTTTTATTGACTTATCTCGTGAACAAACTAATTCATGTGCAATTTTAATTTCATTACCAACATTAGCAGAATATAAACAAAGACCTGCGCACATTTGTTATCTGAACGCTGCTTGTATCTGGTTGTAAATGTTTGTAGGTAATTATGCACAAAAAAAGTAAAGACTCTGAAAGTTGTTCTTTGCCTTTCAAACAAATGCGACGTTTATATTTCCAACAATGGGTAAATATTGAGAACTTACCAGTACTGTAGGCCAAACGGGGTTCAGATGCCGATGAGTGAGGCTTTGGTGAGTCTGTCAGTCACCCTGGATATCAGAGGTGGGTGGAGCTTATATCCCCAGGTGGCGGTCTGTGGTTTGTAAGGTTCATCTCTGCCTCCTATGAACTCCTCTCCTGAGCCACTGCAGGGTTTTTATGGGCAGCACGCTATGCTGGACATATTTTTATCACTCAGTTGGACTTTTTCTTTGTCTTTCCTCTTGATCTCTGTCTTCATAAGGTTTTCCTGTGTGAAGGAAGGAAACAAACAGAAAACATTCAGTTAGCTGTAAGCTCAAAAAGCCTGTCTGAATGGATGATAATGAGCATTAGTCAAACAGGGTGGAGGAAGAATTATGCTGTGGGAGCCTAAATGGAGCCCCGTCATGACAAAATGTGTTTGTGGCTGTGAAAAACTTAAGGCTGGGGTAAAGGACCGTCTTCAATAAGGACAATGAGCCTAAACTTACAAAATGGTTTAGATCATGGGTGTTCAAAGTGCGGCCCGCGGGCCATTTGTGACCCTCGGATTGATTTTGTTTGGACCCCAACTGTAATTCAAAAATTACACAAATTTGACCTGCAGATGCAGATGGAGACTGTTAATCTGTAATCAGGGTAAAAACTCACACCAACATCATTTGCTTACACAGAAAAATGTAAAGTACAATACAAAGCATTTGCATTTATATAACCAATTTTTAAGAAATGAAACTGAAAACCCGGGTGTTTTCCTTCAAATACAGAACATGTGAAAAATTACAGCAGTTTAACTCAGAAATTAACGTTTATGAAGTTGATTTAACAATAAAAAGTGTCAAAATTCTTTTTTTAAGTTCTAATTGTTCATTCGTCTTAAATTCAAAGTTTTAACTTGCTTCAATTTAAGCCAAATTGTTATTTCAAAACATGCAGATATTATTTTAACTCACATTATCAAGTTAAAATAACTATTTGACTTTAGAATAATCTAAAGTCCTGTTTCAAACTGCATGGACAAAATTTCTGACCTGATGATGAATTTTAATAAAAATAACGAGGAATTTACAAAAACAAAAACCTGCCGCTAAGCACTCTGGGAAATAATTTTCACTCCTGTCTTTTCCTTTTTAATTTTTTTTACTTTCTTAAGTGCAAACCTAAAAACTCAATTGGAGGTTTGACAAAGTTGATAAAATGTTTACACAACTTACTACTGCAAGTTTATCTTTCACAAAGTCACACATTTAAGTTCAAAATCTAACTGGACTTAAAGAGCAGAAGATTGTAGACTCAGCTAAATGTGGCTCAAACGGTTTACAGAGAAACAACATTGGCTGTTTGTTGGGACCGCTCCTTTAAGCTCATTTACTTCTGTTTGCCCTGCCTTTCCTCCTACGCTCTGCTTCCCTCTCTTTATCCCGTCCATCCCTGCAAACAAAGTGAGAGCCGAGGGTGAATTAATAAAAGAGCGAAAGTGGAGCACAACTCCCCGAGGTCTGCCTTTTCTGGGACGCTCACGCAGAGAAATGCTCTCAGACACACAAACGACAATACAATCTACATAAATCTAAGGCTTCATTGTGATAAAAGGCAAAAATCTGATGATACAAAGGGGTAACAAATCCCACGTCATTGTCTGCAAGTAGTAAAACTGAGGAGAATGATGAGAAAATAAGAAAAAAATTAGGATTTTTGGAGCTTAGATGTTAAAAGCATGATATTCTTAGGCTTTCATTCATATTCTTTGTGTTTATTTTCTTTTTAATGATCCCATTGTTAATTATATTCTGTTAAATTTTGTCTCTGTACTACAGTTTTGATCCTCCCCTCCTTTTGTTTTTCCCAATTATCTTCTTTCCATTTCCTTTTTTTTTGTCATTCATCATTCTTAGTTTCTATTTTTCTTTATTTCCTCATTTTTAAAAACCTGCTCATATAACTCAATTTATTAAAATATGGACTCACACAAACTGATGGAAATTACAATTTTAGATTAGAACATAACATTATGTTGATTAAAAACATAATTTTAATTTAGAAATGTGGGCCTTATGAGAAGAATCTGCTTAAAGGTTATATGTTACTTTTAACCTGAAAATTGAGCCGCATCAGAAGGCATGTTCTAACTTACTGAATGTGACTGTATTTAAGCCACTGAAAACTTCCTGTTTTAATCCAAAACATTCATTAAAGAGGCTTTATTGTCCGTTTTCCAGCCACATGGTGCCACTTTATAGCATAATCAAGTAATTTTGTTAGCATCAATTGTTATAAATTCCTATATACATCAAATATGACTTAAAAGAAAGCTGACTTTGTGATTTAGCGTCTTGAAATTGGGTCTCTGTCGCTTTAAAAACTCCCGCTCTTTCTGTAACTCCGCCTTCAGGAAGTTGTCGCAACATGGCTCCTCTATTAACCCTTTAACAACTTTTTTTTTTTTTTTTACCAGCATTTCACTGAGAGGTAGCTCCTATATTGAGCTCAGCAGTCTGAACAGGTGTTTGCTAATTGCTGCTGGCTAGTCTGAAGGAACTGAGTGGGAGGGCAGCTCTGAGGAGTTTTGAATGGTTGCCATGGAGATTAAAGGGGCAGTATTATGTGTTTTGTGGGCACCATTTTATATCATAATCAACTAACTATGTTAACATACATATAACAAATAAGACATGTTTGATATATATGTAAGAAAATTGATGAATGGATCAATATCATTTACGAATTAAAAGTAATTTTACTTCAATATTTTCAAAATGAGGGCTTTGTCTTTTAAAAACTCCTGCCTTCAGCAAGTCATCACAACATGGCTCCTCTATTAACACTTTGGCAACTTTTTCTCCAGCGTTTTGCTGAGAAGTAGCTCCTATAACGAGCTAAGCAGATTTTCAGTTGCACCAGATGTTTGCTAATTGCTGCTGGCTAGTCTGAAGGAGCTGAGTGGGAGGAGCTGGATCTCTAAATGGTTGCCATGGAGATTTAAGGATTTTTTTGAACATACATGAAAGAAACAAGGAAGGACTTTAGTTTTGTTTTTGATGAGGGAATAATGTTTAAAAAAAGTCTACTTTACAGTACAATGTTCCTTTAAAAACAATTAAATGCTAACTTTTTTATTTCAAAACGAGCTTTATTGGGTGTTTCTTGTTTTAACTCTGTGTGTTGAATTTGTTTAATGTCAGGAAAATAAATTGCCAGTGAGATATTCTAGTACATACTCGCTACATCACCAAACTTTTGCATGACAACACTAAAACACACCGTTATCCGGTTTGGTTTCTATCCTTGTGTGTTTATGCAGCAACCCGTGGCTATTTTTAAGGTGAAATAAACTAAACAGAAGCGATATTAAGCTACCACATGTCTGGTTTTTGACAGGCTTTAAAGGAACTAGGATGGTTTAACGCTAGCAGATTTCTGACGTCACATGCAAAGACTCAATAGTCCCTCTCTGTTAAAAAACTTGCATACAAAAATTAGCTGTTGAGTCTCATTTCTGCAGATCTGAAATAAGGCTTTAGTGCAGACAGACTGCTGTACAAACAAGAGAATAACACTGGTCCTTAACAGGTTTTATTGTTCTGAGCAGTTAACAATTCTGGCTCATCTAGCGAGTAAAAATAAATCCCTCAGGATTTTGATTGTGATTCAACACACCGAACACCGAACCGGGGCACAGTCAGATGCTGGGGATCAAGCCAGCAACTGTTCAATTATTCTTTGAATTTCCTCACATTTCTGCCAGCCACTAAGCTCTTCATCCCCAAATATATCCGCTTTTACGCTGCTTCTACCGATAACTTTGTTTTGTTTTACTTCATTGTGTTGACCAAAGCTAAACAGGAAGGTGAATGAATGAAAGAAAGAAGCAAGAACTCCTGAATAATCAGTGGGTGCTGAGGTTAATATGAACTGCACCGCTTGATTAAAATGTTTCAGAGTCAGTGAACAATTTCATTTGACCCATTGTGGTACAGAGACCGCGTAAATATTGTATAATCTGACTATTTGTAACAAATCTGCATATGCTAGGCTATGCATATGCTAGGCTATGCAGAAATGTGCTAGAATGAGCACATTTCCTAGCAACAAATGAAAGAAATAACAAGAACTGACAACATAGAAACAAAAAAGAAGAAATCTTAAAGCAGTTAGCCGTTTACCTCTGAGTGACGTTTAAATTTAAGCAAAATAGACCTTTCCTCTGTAACTTCTACTCTGTTTCCCATCTGATAACTGTCAAAAAACACAAAAAAACGGCTAAAGTCTAAACTTTTAGCGCCTTTCATCACTAAACTATAACAAATGTGCCAGATATAATAAAAAACCTTCAAGGAAGTTTTAGATTTTTGTCCAAACCCATCATGCTGAATATTACTAATGTTTAAAGCTAAAAAAATAACTTCAAATTACAATTTCCTCCTCATTTAGGCAATGAAACAATCTGCATCACCAAAAATAGTCGATATGAGATACTGGGGTTACTGGAAGGTCTCCTACTAAACGGCCTGAACTGGGAAATTAAGTTTATTAATGAGAAGGTGACGGCTTTCATAAGTAATGTCCAAATATATTATGAATAAAGATGGGTGTTGTAATTATTCTTGTTTAAATGCGTAAAATCCAGAGTGATAAAGTTACTGTCGTTAGGAACATTTACTCAAGTTTCTTATTTAGCAAAATTACTTTAAATGTTTCATCATCACTGATTCCTTTGAGTTTTGTAGCTTTTCTTTTAAAATATATTTTTCTTCTTCTTCTGCACCAAAATTATCATCAGCTTCCAGAAAACCAATAAATATGGAGAGGTTTCCCCTTCATGCATATTTATTTCCTCCATAATTTCAAAAACTGACACAGTTTGCTTAGTCAAGCTTTTTCTTTTAATCTAATCTAGCATCGCATCTCGGTTTAAAATTGAAAACACACACGAACTCAAGCTTCCCCAAATTTAGCACTTGCAAATACCTTCATGATTTTCAGTAAGAAAGAAAAACACATATTGACCAAATGGGATGTCCTGAGGGGCTGCACAGTGACGCAGTAGGTAGAGCTGTTGCCTTGCAGGAAGAAGGTCCTGGGTTCGATTCCCGGCCCGGGGTCTTTCTGCATGGAGTTTGCATGTTCTCCCTGTGCATGGTGGGTTCTCTGGCTTCCTCCCACAGTCCAAAAACATGACTGTCAGGTTAATTGGTCTCTCTAAATTCTCCCTAGGTGTGAGTGTGTGTGAATGGTTGTGTTTTCTGTATGCCTCTGTGTTGCCCTGCGACAGACTGGCAACCTGTCAGGGTGAACCTGCCTCTCACCCGGACCGTTAGCTGGAGAAGGGCACCAGAACCTCCCAACCACATTAAGGGACAAGAGGGTAAGAAAATGGATGGATGGACTCTTTAATCAAAAAGATCTCAGAAAGTGAAATACAACTAAGTTCTCTCTGATCCCAAGTAGCACAGGGCTCCCCAAAGGTTGCCTTAGTTCGCCTCACCTTTTGATTTTGTACACAAACGAATATGTTAGTTCTCAACTCAACCAGTATAATAAAATTTTCAGATGACACAGTTACTCTGAGTCACAGTTTGTATTTTGGTGTGACTGTCAAACTAAAGATAAACACCTGGAAAACTGTTAAAATTAATAAAAATAATTAACATTATTATGCTATATAAAAATATTAATATTATTACTACTCATAATATTAATATTTTTATATAGCATTAATATTGTGTTATATACATGACATATATTACATATTATTATAAAAATATGTAATAATATGTACTATAACATGATATATGAAGGTATTACTTGTAAACATAGCAAATTAAATTGCAGAACTTTATATCCTAACTACTTCTACATACACATAGGCCTGTCACAATAACAAATTTTGCTGAATGATTAGTTATTAGCGGCGCTGCTGCGGAAGAACGACTCCGTTTACTAAATGAAACCCGGAGATGTAGGGGCAACTAATGAATGCTTTGCGACACAACAAAGGACAAAATAATGCAAAAAAACTGTGAAGAATAACTCAAAACCACATTTTTCCTCACTCTCTGTATCGGCTGAGCTACACGCAGACTCGTTGCCGTGGCAACGGGCAAAAAACCCGGTACTTTTATGTTTCAGGATTCAACACCAAAAAGCACTCAAACATTTCAGACACAAAGAACAAAACATTCAGAACGTTACAGTTTTATGTTTTTAGGTTTAAGTTTATTTTCGATCGTTAAGAAAAGCTGTGGTAGATTAGCTACCGCTGCGAATGGCTAAGCTAACACTGCAGTGGTTGATTAGCTAATTTAAACACCTGCTCTACTCATAATCTGTCAGAGCTGATGTGTGGCTCGCCTTTTTTTTAAATAAACCCACTGTGACTAATAATGTGTCTTCGCCTTTTTGTTTTAATCAACCCACTGTGACTAATAATGTTTCTTGATCAAAGTAGGAGTTGAAACCCCACCGCGTTAGCTCTAGCTGCGCAGCTCTACGTGAACCGCAGGAATAACGTCAAGTCACGCTTTCAGAGGTGCGTTGAAAATAATTTATTTGTAGACAAAGAATTTAGTGCGGCTTTTCCATCTCAACACGCTGCCCAGCTCCCGGCTCTGTCTGCGCTGATAAAGTTTCTGTCTATGGTCCCGGTTGGCCGGAAAGTTAGTGGTTAAATAATTAGTGCTAACCTCATCATGCAGGTTCAGCCCAGTGAGGAGCTTTCCTGTTCTCCTCGCAGTCACGCATCACGCTGATTTTATACTATTTTATTTTTCTTTTAGTATTATTTTTCCGGTTACACGATGCATCAAACCGTATCAAATGTTTTGGCTACTTAGTCAGCCAGAGTGCGACCGCGCGAAGATCTGAGAAACCTTTGTGAAAATGGTCCTATAAATTCGAGCAACAGTTTCTGTGGCCCTTATTAAAAACTCAACAGAGACAAAATGGAAGAGCTACTAAAGCCACATTAGCAGCATTTAATTAAATCTCCCGGATGTTGCACATCTCTGCGCGCAGTGCAGCTGATTTAACATGCAGGGCCGGTCCAAGGCTGTATGAGGCTTGGAGCAGAATTTGACTTGGGGCCCCTTTTTGTAGATAAAAACATCAGCATCTTTAACAGCTTCGTATATTTAGGGAAATCTGGGAGAGGGGGAGTCTTTGTAAACAGAGTTCAAACACAAATATTAAACTCATAGCATCAGATTGTTGCTATGGTAACAAAACAAAATGAATATTGTTCTTTGAACTTTTGCAAAGTAAACTTGCCAGAGCCTTAAAACCTTGCATATAAATGTTAATTTAAAATCTTTTAATTTATGTATGCTGAAACCATTAAATCAAATTTAGCAGCATTGATAATCTCAATAAATAAATGTTATATTTATGTATCTGTAGTCTGTGTTAAAATATTAGCATTTATGGGCCCCTGAAGCCCTGGGGGCCTGATGGAGCAGCTGACTTAATTTGGATTAAATAAAAGTGCAAATAATTGATTTTCATTTTAATTGTATTTTTTGATTTGTTGTTTTTCAGACTAGTTGTGGGTTTCAATAGCGTTTCACTGGCGGTCTTTTCCAGTAACATATAGTAATATTTTTACATTTCCTGTCTACTTAACATCTTTTAGAACAAAAACACGGCCTTGGCACCCCGACCACCGGGATTAGCAAGTTTTCTGGGGGAAACCCTGATATCTAATCACACTTACTTATAAAGTGTATGGCGGAGTGAGCGGAGTTCTGGAGAGTGACGTCACCTGCAAAGGGTCAGTAGTTCGATTTGCAGACCTGATCTGATCGTTTCCATAGCAACGACCAGCAGCTAGATCTTGCCTCAGAACTAGAGTGAGCTCACTGATGAGGTCACAGAACATCAAAGGTCAAAGAGGTTCTGTTTGTCTCTCAGAGACAATTCTGTCTCTCAGTCAGAATTGAAACAGTAAACTTAGCGGTCCAAAATGACTAGTTTCTCTAAGATACCCGTCGGCGTGTTTTTTCCACTTGGATTCGGACTAGGATACTTGGTAAGTACAGGGATGAGGAAAATCTTTGATTATTACCTCCCTGGAAAGGATGTGGACAACAGTAGCTCTCAAGCTGAGAGCAGCGACGTGGGAAGGGATATGCCTTCTCTTGCTTCTGGAGGATTGACTGAAGTTGAAAGGATTGATTTGACTTCTGAGATGACGGAGCTCCTGTCTCTAGAAGAAAACACAGTCTTTGGAAATATGATTCCAAAACGAACTGACCTGGACTGGAAAGTTATCAAAAAGGAGGAAAAATTTTCCTCTGAAATTGCTTTAAGTAGCAAGACTTCCCAGGTTGGTGCTCAGGAGCCCAATGCTCCTGATGGTCGTCCTGCCACGGCTGCCCCTCGTCCTGCCACAGCTGTCCCTCGTCCAGCTGTCCCTCGTCCTGCCACAGCTGCCCCTCGTCCCGCCACAGGTGCCCCTCGTCCCGCCACAGCTGCCCCTCGTCCTGCCACAGCTGTCCCTCATCCTGCCACAGCTGCCCCTTGTCCTACCACTGTTGCTTGTCCTGCCACGGCTGTCCCTCGTCCTGCCACGGCTGCCCCTCGTCCTGCCACTGTTGTCCCTCCAGCCACTGCTGTTAGTCTTGCCACTCCGGCCACTGATGCTCATCCTGTAACTGCTACTCATCCTCTCCCTCCTGCCACAGCTGTCCCTTGTCCTGCCACGGCTGCCCCTCGTCCTGCCGCGGCTGTCCCTCGTTCTGCCACTGTTGGCCCTCATACTGCCACTGTTGGCCCCCGTACTGCCACTGCTGGCCCTCATACTGCCACTGTTGGCCCTCGTACTGGCACTGCTGGCTCTCGTCCTGCCACTGTTGGCCCTCGTACTGCCACTGTTGGCCCTCCGGCCACTGCTGTTAGTCCTGCCACTCCGGGCGCTGATACTCATCCTGTAACTGCTACTCATCCTCTCCCTCCTACCACAGCTGCCCCTCATCCTGCCATGGCTGCCCCTCATCCTGCCATGGCTGTCCCTCGTCCTGCCACGGCTGCCCCTCGTCCTGCCACTGTTGGCCCTCCGGCCACTGCCGTTAGTCCTGCCACTCCGGCCACTGATGCTCAACCTGTAACTGCTACTCATCCTCTCCCTCCTACCACGGCTGACCCTCATCCTGCTACGGCTGTCCCTCGTCCTGCTACGGCTGTCCCTCATCCTGCCACAGCTGTCCCTAGTCCTGGCACAGCTGCCCCTCGTCCCGCCACAGCTGCCCCTCGTCCTGCCAGGGCTGTCCCTCGTCCTGCCACTGTTGCTTGTCCTGCCACAGCTGCCCCTCGTCCTGCCACGGCTGTCCCTCGTCCTGCCACGGCTGTCCCTCGTTCTGCCACAGCTGTCCCTAGTCCTGCCACAGCTGCCCCTCGTCCTGCCACTGTTGCTTGTCCTGGCACGGCTGTCCCTCGTCCTGCCACTGTTGCTTGTCCTGCCACGGCTGTCCCTCGTCCTGCCACTGTTGCTTGTCCTGCCACGGCTGTCCCTCGTCCTGCCACTGTGGGCCCTCGTCCTGCCACTGTTGGCTCTCGTCCTGCCACTGTTGGCTCTCGTCCTGCCACTGGTGGCCCTTATCCTGCCACTGTTGGCCCTCGTCCTACCACAGCTGCCCCTCATCCTGCCATGGCTGTCCCTTATCCTGCCACTGTTGCTTGTCCTGCCATGGCTGTCCCTCATCCTGCCATGGCTGTCCTTTGTCCTGCCATGGCTGCCCCTCATCCTGACATGGCTGTCCTTTGTCCTGCCATGGCTGCCCCTCATCCTGACATGGCTGTCCTTTGTCCTACCATGGCTGTCCCTCATCCTGCCATGGCTGCCCCTCATCCTGTCATGGCTGTCCTTTGTCCTGCCACTGATGTCCCTCATGCTGCCATTGAGGCCCCTCATGCTGCCACTGATGCCACTAATCCTGCCACTGATCCTTGTCCTGCTGACAACAAAGAGAGACATTCTACAAGTTTGTATCATGATATATCATTTCTGATTCTCGTGACCCTGTGTGCTTGGTGCCAGGAGTGGTTAATTTTACAGTATGGTGAACTGTTCACAAAAACGTTGTTTATGCTTCTCTTCAATTATTGTCTTTTTCTTTTTTTTAAAAAAGAATAATTAATTTTATGTTAGCAGGTTCTGTCCGGGGGCTCCGGCTTTCTCCCTCAGTCCAAAAAGATTTTGGTAATGGATGGTTGATTGAAGAAAATTTATTTTTGTTGATTTTTGTTTAGCAATTTATTCTAATGCTGAACATCCTCCTCAGGAAATTAGGAGGTTGTCTCTTTTTTAAAATTAAGTGGCGTCACTATTTTATTAAGGGCTGCACAGCGGCGCACTTGGTAGCACTGTTGCCTGGCAAGAAGAAGGTTCTGGGTTCGAATCCTGGGGTCTTTCTGAATGCAGTTTGCATGTTCTCGCTATGCATGCGTGGGTTCTCTCCGGGCGCTCCGGCTTTCTCCCTCAGTCCAAAAAGATTTTGGTAATGGATGGTTGATTGGAGAAAATTATGCACAGGGAGAACATGCAAACTCCATGCAGAAAGACCCCAGGCCGGGAATCGAACCCAGGACCTTCTTGCTGCAAGGCAACAGCTCTACCAACTACGCCACTGTGCAGCCCAGTAAAAATAATTCATAATAAAATTACTACAGTAAAAATAAACAGTACGGCATAGTAAAAATGCTCATTTCCAAAAAGGTTCCTCAAATAAATGTAATTGAGTAAATGTAACTCAGTTTGGAGATTTCAACTTTTGAGGCTTTTATGCACAGAATTCACAAGTGACATGATGCATTCAAGGCTGCCAAAAAGCTGGGATATCTGACAGTTAGAATTGTGATGGGGGGGTTCTATGCAAAATAAAAGCTTGAATATTTAAACTATAGTATTTTTGTTTGGCCCAGTTGGCCAAAAATCCCTAAATTAAAGTCACTGGGTTCTAAAAATATGAACTTTGTTGGCTGCACTGCTGAAATTTACTAATTTAAATCCGAATGCTTTTTTTTCTTTTCTTGGAAAAATAAAAAACTCTCTGAAAACTAAGGAGAACAGCAGCACCATCTTTATTCATATATTCATAAAGTTTGTGTAGCAGCTGAGTTTCTCTGTGCTCAATGTTGCCTGTCTTATTCTGTGGTGTGACACAATGGGTGTTAATTCACATTACAGAGCAATATCACCACCTAGTGTAAGGAGTAGGAATAGGCCAGACCATTGAAGACAAGGCGTGTGACCCACTTTAGATATGGAAACCCACTTTTCAGATATTTTTTTCTAGGAAACACTCAACCTTTGGAAAGATGTTTTAAGACTTGAGTAATGTTCATTTATTCATTTTTAAAAACAACTAAACCAACTGAAATAATACGGGAAACAATTTGCAGAAAGAAAATACTTGTCATGCCTGATAAAACATTGATTCAAGAACTAGGATGATGATGCCAAAATAAAAGTTCAGCAATAAAATAACAACACAGAGTGTGAGAGTTAAAAAGAAATTGAACTCTACACATCATTGAAATATTTTATATCATGTACAATATAGCACACGTCAATATAGAAAAAAAAAATTAAGCGCAAATGGAAGACAGATTTTTAGTCATTAACAAAATAAAATTGCAAGAGCAAGAAACAGTCTAAAAAGTGAAAGAGAGTTGAGGAAGAAGAAGCAGGAAGATTGAGAAAAGAAAAGAGCCTCTTGCAGAAGCCCAAGGGGTATCCTGCTATCCCAGAATGCTCTGCTCTAACCTACTTTGGTATTTCTGTTTCTGTCTTTGTCTCTGCAGCGCTCTGAGTGGGCTACAGCTACCCAGTACACACCACATTTGAACGGGTTTGTAGGTGTGTGTGTGTGTGACCAAATTAAACAAAGACCACACATTTGTGTAACTGCAGCTTTAGCAAGAGCAAATCTGCAAACTTTTGATGATTACTGTTTCTATTTGTAAGTGTTTTAAGCTCTGCATTTGTGTGTTTGTTACTGTGTCCTTAAAATGACTCAGTCCAAGTGTAGTCTATATATCTGAGTGTGTATCTATGGGTGAATGAGTTTGTGGATTGTATAACTGAGCGTGTGTGAGTGCGAGTGTTGTGAGGACTCAGTGGGCAGCGCAACGACCAACTCAGCAACACTCCGTTACCATGGAAAACATCCATCCAGCTCAACTTTCTTCCTCATATTAATGATTTAAATAGGCATCTACTGACTTATTGATACATATTTCATATTTTTGTAAATTATGCTAATATTAACTCCATAGTATTGGTGAAAAGAATTGGTAGATTGTTTCACTTATGGGAAATGGGAAAAATATCTTGTTATAAGTTAATTTATTTGCCTTTATCATCAATAATGAGGAATTATTTACTTAAAACAAGCTCCTATATCTTGCTGAAAAGTTACTTGTAAGTTAGTTGTGTCTTATTTCAAAGATACTAAGATATTTGAACCAGAAACTAGACCAAAGATACTTGGTAAGAGTTTGTATTTTTGCAGTGTAGTTTTTTTCAAATGAAAAAGAAAACTTAAAATAATTCCTAGTTAAAGTTTAGTTTCAACAAACAACTTCAGTGTGTCTCAAATTGAGCATAAAATGTTCAGATTAATTACATTTTAATTCACTCACCTGCCTGAAGGAAGGAACTAAATTCTACTTTTATCTTATTTATTCCAACAATACTTATTTTCTGGCTGATATAGGACCTGCTGAGACATAAAACAAGCAGAATTCCCTTTTACAGTTTAGGTAAGGTGAGATTGTATTATATGATAAATAATAACATAATAAATAGTGATACACAGCACTGGAATCAGGGCTCCACCTGCTGCATGCCCAGCAACACAGACACAATTATACTTCTATTTTAGAGCACGCTCTCTGATTCTCCAAAGCGATATGATAATAGTAAAAACCCGCCGGTGAAATTTGATTTACACATTAACTCATATAACCTTTCGGTTCGTCTCAACTCCAGCAGGTTGACTTCACGACAGAAACACTCAGTTTTACTGTATTTATTCTAACAAAACAGGAAATAAAACTGGTGGTTAACATCAGTCCAGCATTTTCTGTCACACTATCTTCAATAAAATACAATAAATAATCTAAACAAACTACAAGTCAATAGCTCCCAAACAGCAGTTAGCAGCAGTTACGAAATTAAACATAGCTAAAATGGACACCATTAATAATGACAACAGTTAAAAATATACAAGACATAGCAAAATTACTCATGAACCGCTGCATATAATTAAATTTGTCTAAAATATGTGTTAAAATATAATGTTTGTAAAGAAAACACAGAGCCGATCCTAACGTGCCACAGTTACCAACAGCAACAGAAAAAGCGGGAGGAGCTGTCAGTTACCGGTTGCTATGGTAACCACCAACTGTCAAGAGCAGCAGAACAGAACTTCTATAAATTTTTAGCAAAAGTCTGGAGAAACAACTTCATAACTAAATAAGATATATTCAGAGAATGAATAAACAAATTTTGACAAACTTCACAAAGTTGCATTTAAACTTTCTACATTGTTGAGTATTTGGCCTTCATTTCAATGTCATAAACAGACAAGATGACATATTTCAATACCCTCTTCCCACTGTGGGTGTGTGTAAAATTTTACAGTAACAACGAGGCAGCTTGAATTGTAGTGTGTTTTATTCAGGTTTTAGGAAAAACAAAAAATGAAAGACATACTAGAACACGGTCAGATTTTAAAGCAGCGAACATTCAGTCTGTATCAAAAGGATAAATCTGGCAACCTTGCTTAATCGTATTACTAGAAATGTTTCTCAACCAGTGGTTTCTGCAAAACACGGCACCAACACAAACCAGTTTCTCTGTCTCTGAACCAACTATTTACTGATTCCAGCATTACTTTGTACCTTCATCCCACTTTCAATTTACACACAAGTGAGATTTTTGCACTTTGCTTAGATGAAACCCTGATATCCCATTTACAATGAGAGGATTGCATGGTTTTCATGGCAACACACAGTTATGCTCATTGTCAGTAAGAACTCGATGTTACTACCAGAGAGTAAGGAGCTGCCATTTTCTCATGAAATATATATTTTTTAATGTAGTTTGTAATACTGAGAATTTTTGTTCAGAACATAAAGGCACTCAAAAGATCATAATTAATTAGCATCTAATTTTTGTAACCCTGTAATTGCTAGTCGGACGTTATTGTTGTAGATTTTGTCAAGATTTTTATGAAATCAATTAAATTGTATGTTAGGTAATGTTTTTATAAACCTATACTGAAAGTTTAGGTTGCTATGTTATCTTAATTTTGGAACTGAATCATAATGTTTGAAAAAAATAATGTCTAAGGATAACGTAAAATATAATACTTTGCAGAAATTTAAGTGACTTTCCGACCTGTCAAGAAAATCCGAGATCATCCCACTTCCCCATGCTGGAGATTTTAGTTTAACAGTAAAAATAAAAAAAGTTTTCCTTAAAATGAATCACTCAAGTAAAATCTAGACCCAACATTAGACTTAAATGTCAATAAAATCAATTTGGTTGTGTGTGTTGTTTCTGTCTCCTGCAAACTTTGCTTTAAAATTACTTTTTTCTATTTAATCATAAGAAATCATAGTCAAGACAGAGAGAGTCATGAAACAGGAAAAGCAGTTTCCTGGAAAAAGAGGAAGTAAGTTTCCAGCCTGCAGATTTATAAAAATAGTTCAGACTATTACTTAGCATGAAAGTTTTAAAGAAAGAAATCTAAAGATTGTGAGTAATTGGATAAGATTCAAAGTAAAATACTTATATTAATATTGGTTTACTTGTAATAATACTTACACTTCCACTTACATTAGTGGGAACTCTTACAAGTAAAACAAGTAACTGTAACTTTGATATCAAATAATAAGAATCATGGATTATTCTTGGTTTCTTTACAGAAAACATTTGTAATAACCCACATTAAGATTATAATTAGAGTAACTGATAAATTATGGTTATCATAACATTATAAATGAATGATAAATCAGAGAAGCTAAAGAAGTTATAAATGTGATTTTTACTCTGAACTTGAAATGGTGTAAAAGGTGTAACTGAAATTAAAGATCACTGATGTATTGGAGGTGGATAGTAGGTGAAAGGTTAAGGGAAAAAGGGGAACTAACAGGAGAGCAGAGATGGTCAACGCCTTAATTGGAAACAGGAGTGCAGAGATGGTCAACACCTTATTTGGAAACAGGTTGTTAAGCAACCTGAGACATTAGCACAGACATCAGGACACAATGTCTCTAAGACAGTGATGGAGATGAGATCATCTGTCCAAGCAGGTAGCCAATGAAATAAGCACAGCAACAGTGCTAGCCAATGCAAATGAACCAAAAGGGTGGATAAACCCTATAAAAGGTGGGTGCAAAAGAGGAAACTTTGGTCGGATCCTCCAGGCAGCTTCGAGTCAAGATCGAGATGGACAAAGAACTCTGCAGCTGAAGAAGAGCCGGGGCCACAGAGCCGAAGACTGTCCTGATCATGGGGACCAACCCGTCTGCCCCGCAACATGTGGCTTCAAATTGCACTTCTCTCATCAGCTGGGTTCAGACCCCAAAGACGAAGATGAAGACCAAGGTAAAGGCAAAGACAAAGACAAGGACAAAGACAAAGACAAAGAACAAAGACAAAGAAGAAGAACTGATGCCTTCCTTTCTGCCAGCACCCAAGTCCTGTGTGACCTCACCATCCATGAGGAGAAGAAAGCTCATCAGGCCTACAGAGATCCCTGCCTTCGTCGACCAACATCCTCCTACTGCTGCAACACCTCCTTCATCATCAGGCCAGGTCTGGGGTTCGAAAAGCCAAACTGTCCGTCTCTCTCAAAGGTTCCCTTTTTAGTTCTCAGTGTCAGCATTAGGGAAAGATAGACTAGATGATTGATTTTTCTTATTGATTATTTCTGCTACTGAATTAAGCTGTACTGACCCTTGCAAAATTGCCTTACTAATAAAATAATTAGCATAAAGAAAATCTAAAAGATGTTGTGTGTAAATTACTTTTATAATATTTTGTGTCTCCTCATGTCATGTTTTGTTGACATGATAGTCGATGCTTTTATTTTGAAAGGGCTTGGAACGGTAAGGTGACTGATGCAAAACGGTAGAAGTAGCGCGGCCGTTGGGGCAGAGAAAGCTGACATGAACGAGTCGGAGTGAAGGGGAGATAGTTTGGGTGTGATTCAGGGTTACAATCGGTTGGTTGGCGCTTGGTTGATGAGGGAACAAGGTGAGTGTGTTGTGTGTATATATGTTTATTTTTCCTGTGAACGTGTATTTCTCTATTGGGTGTGACGGTTGTGTTTTGACACTAGATGGTGCTGATTTTTATGGTCAACCGTCAGCAGTTGAAATACGTTGCATTTTATTTCATAACAGGGATTTTGGATTTTAATAAATACATTTATTGTAAAACATAATTTTAGCACAGAAGATAAAATATTTATATGTTAATGTCAGAACAACACTGTTTGAATACTAATGTTATTTTATTTGTATATTTTGTAGCTCTTACGGTGAGTTCACAATAAAAGGCTGTTCAATAAAGGACTGTGAACCATCAGTTTAAGAGACCATCTCATTCAACCGGGACGCTACAGTAAGAGCTTGACCCAAGCTGAGAAGAGCTTCACGCCGAGCTAAGAAGAAGTTCAATCATTCTCAGCACCAAGGTCCCAGTGAAAGCCACATTAAGGTTCCAGCTTCACGGCTCCAAGTAAGGTCTTCTGGGATTTGATGGTCAACGGTATAGCCCTGTCCTCAGCATGGAAGCATCTGAAAAGGAAACAGAGTACACAGAGGACCTACCTGTCAACGAGGAAGAGGAGCCTCCATGCTCTGTTCGTCAAAGGAAGCCCACAGAAAAAATGCGAGCATATCAGGAGGAGGAGGCCCACAAAAAGGAAAAACGTCTAATCAAAGTTTATGATCAATGGAAAAGGCAAGTACGTACGGCACGAGAGCAATTAAAAGCAGACATAACAAACAGTCAAATTGCTTCACTCATGGACATCTTAGAAAAGAAAGAGATGGCGTCATAAAATTATATACAGAAATAAGGAAATCATTACTCCCTGCAGTGACACAAGGCGACTTATAGATGCGAAGCAGTCACCAATGACATTATCAGAGTTGCATATGAAAGACTCTCAGGCATAGATGACTATGACAGTGGGAAAGTGAAGGCTCGTTTACGTGAACTTCTTAATCCAGACTATGCTCAATCCATTTACAGTTCTTCTATCACACACTTAAGTAAACGCTCAGCCACCAGTAATTCAAACTCTGCAAGGTCAGTAGTAGCTGTAAAGAGCAGAGGCTGCAGCAGAGTTGGCAGCCAAGGAAGCAGAGTATGAAGTGTTATTAGAAGAAGAAAAACAAAGAGAAAGGATTCAACTTTTGGAGGAAAGACAGAGAAAGGAGCTAGAATCTCAAAAACGTGAGTTAGAGAGATTAAAAGCTGAAAAAGAGTTAAAGGCTGCTCGAGCTAGATTAATAACTTATGACCAGGAGATAAAGAGTGAGAGCAGTGTTCATGTTGACAGTACCAGAGCAGCTCAGAAGGCTTCCATAGTTTCTCCTCCCATTCAAGTCCCTAAAAGCAACATTGTGTCCACCTCACCTCCACAAGCAGATGTTTTTTATTTAGCCCAAGCATTACAGGACAGTGTCACCATGAACAGACTGCCAATGCCTGAGCCCTCCACTTTCACAGGTGACCCAATAGAGTTCATCGAGTGGAAAGCTTCATTTGCTGCACTCATTGATAAAAGGAACATATCACCTGCAGACAAGCTGTACTACTTAAAGAAATATGTAGGGGGTTCAGCTCGACAAACACTTGATGGCATCTTCTACAGAAATGACAGTGATGCTTACCATGATGCATGGGAACGCCTCAACCAAAGGTATGGACATCCATTTATTGTACAAAAAGCGTACAGAGAAAGACTGGCAAAATGGCCAAAGATACAAACAAATGACTCTGCAGGATTTAGAGCATTTGCTGACTTCATTCAAACATGTCATGAAGCTATGCCACACATAGAAGGTTTAAGCATTCTCAATGATTGTGAGGAGAACCAAAAACTTGTTCAAAAATTACCTAACTGGGCAGCTGCAAGGTGGAATCGTCAGGCCACTCAGTACATGAAAGAAAATGGGAAGTTTCCAAGTTTAAGGCACTTTACTGAGTTCATGTCTTCTGAAGCTGAGATTGTGTGCAATCCTATCACGTCATTTCAGGCTCTCCACTCAACAGACGTCACCAAAACCACCATTAAAGTTTATCAGAAAGAAAAAAGGCCCACCTCCAGTGTTCTCCATACGCAGGTAGTAACAGAAACGGAAAGCACAAAACAAAGGTCAAATATTAAACCACCATGCATGCTCTGTCAAGACAACGGACACAAGCTTCACAGTTGTCCTCAGTTCAAAGGCAAATCACTTGAGGAACGAAGAAAATACATAAAAGATAAAAGACTTTGTTACGGTTGTCTCAAACCCGGACACAGCGCAAAAGACTGTCGTTACCGACTTGCATGTGAAATGTGCAAGAAAAAACACCCTACCTGTCTGCACGATTTTAACTATGACAGCAACAAATCACAGACAAACCAAATTCAAACGAATACAGAACAGGCTGCAACAACCCTGTCTCTCAATGCAGAAACCAATGAACAATGTGTAAGCACTTCTATGATTGTACCAGTATGGGTTTCTTCAGAGCAACAACCAGATAAGGAAAGGCTTGTTTATGCACTCTTGGACACCCAAAGTGATACAGTATTCATTGACCAAGACGTATCTAACAGTCTCAAAGCTAAGTCAACCCCAATAAGATTAAGACTCACCACAATGCTTGGTAAAGATGAAGGTTGTGCCAAGCGAGCGTGTCTCAGGTCTCAAAGTGAGAGGCTACAACTCCTCAGAAATAATAGAACTCCCTCCTGCTTACACTTAAGACTGTATACCAGTTAACCGCTCACACATTCCTTCCTGTGAAATGGCAAGGCAATGGGATCATCTAAAGGTAATAGTGAATGAGATTCCACCACAGCTAGAATGTGAAGTTGGGCTTTTAATTGGCTACAACTGTTCCAAGGCTTTAGCACCAAGGCAGGTCATCTTAGGAGGAGAAGGTGAACCCTATGCTGTCTGCACAGCATTGGGCTGGAGTATTGTAGGCCCCACATCATCTCACAATGACTCTTTCAGCATATCTACTGTGTGCCACAGAGTTACAGTCAAAGAACTCCCTTTAATGACTCCCACTGATGCACTCAAGATTCTCGAGTCTGACTTTAAGGATGATAACAAGGATAACAAATCAGTGTCTCAAGATGATATTCTCTTTCTGAATACACTTAAGGAAGGAATTTATAAAAACAATGAAGGACATTATGAAATGCCACTTCCATTTAAGGAGAGACCTCTGTTACCAGACAATAAGCAAATGGCCACTGTGCGACTTCAAAGCCTCAAAAACAAACTGTCAAAAGACCAAAGATACAAGGAGCAATATGTAAAGTTTATGGGCGAAGTCATAGAGAAGGGTGATGCAGAGGAAGTTCAAAACGAAGCAAAAGAAGGAGAAAGGTGGTATATTCCCCATCACGGAATATATCATCCCCAAAAACCAGACAAACTCAGAGTAGTCTTTGACGCCTCAGCAAAATATAAAGGTAACAGTCTCAATGATCACTTGCTGTCAGGCCCAGATTTGCTGAACAATCTAAATGGTGTTCTAATCAGATTCAGACGGCATCAAGTTGCATTATTATGTGACATTGAAAAAATGTTCCATCAATTTCATGTGTATGAAGCAGATAGAGACTATTTAAGATTTTTGTGGTGGAAAAATGGCAACCTGAATACTGAGCCTCAAGAGTTTCGAATGAAGGTCCATCTTTTTGCCACATCCTCACCAGGATGTGCCAATTATGGATTAAAACATCTTGCAAAAGAAAATGAGACACAGTTTCCCCTTGCATCTCAGTTCATAATGAAAGATTTCTATGTCGACGATGGTGTAACAAGTACTGCAAGCGTCAAGGAAGCTATTCAGCTCGCCCAAGAGGCTCAAACACTTTGTGCTTCAGGTGGCCTCAGACTACACAAGTTTGTAAGTAATGACAAAACAGTGTTAGAAAGCATTCCATCATCTGAACGTGCCTCTCCACAGCAAGCATGTGACCTAGCATTTAATGACTCCAAACTTGAAAGAGCGCTAGGCATTCACTGGCACATTGACTCAGACACACTGAGGTTTCGCTTTCGACCCAATGACCAACCTGCTACAAGGCGTGTCATTCTATCTATGGTTGCATCTTTGTACGACCCATTGGGATTCATCTCCCCCTTTGTACTCACAGGCAAAAGAGTGCTTCAAGAGACATGCAAACAAGGCACAGGCTGGGATGATCCCCTTCCCAGTGAACTAAAGCCAGTATGGGATAACTGGAAAGATGACTTGAAGAACTTGGAGAAAATTACAATGTCACGCTGTTATGTTCCTAAAGACTTTGGCCAAATAGTAAAAACCGAGCTTCATCATTTTTCTGATGCAAGTTCATATGGTTATGGTCAGTGTTCGTATTTAAGATATGTAAACAAAGATGATAAGGTGTATTGTGCTTTAGTTACAGCAAAGACCAGAGTTGCTCCTATTAAGGTAACAACAATACCAAGACTTGAACTAACGGCTGCTGTTGTTTCCATTATTGTAAGCAACATGTTAAAGGATGAGCTTGGATTGACACAGATTGATGAGTATTTCTGGACGGACTCTAAGGTAGTTTTAGGCTACATTAATAATGAAGCGCGCCGTTTTCACACATTTGTCTCCAATCGAGTTCAAAAGATAAGGCTCAACAGCACCCCCCAGCAATGGAGATACATTTCCTCTGAGCAAAATCCAGCAGATATTGCATCCAGAGGTTCAAGCACAGGTGAACTCATCTCATCAGACTGGTTCAAAGGGCCACAGTTTCTGTGGGACAAAGAAATCCCTCCTGCTGCAAAGATCAACATGGACTTACCACTCGGAGATCCAGAAGTTAAAAGGGCACATGCGCTGAACACTTTCAAAACAGAGAAGAAAGGTTTGACAGACAAGTTAACAAAGTTTTCTTCTTGGTACAAATCCACTCAAGCTATTGCTCGACTGATTCGCTGTGCCAAGAGAGATAAAACAACAGGTCATAGCACAGCACAAGAAAGACGAAACGCTGAATGTGTCATTCTAAAAGATGTACAAGCAAATGAATATCCAGAGGAGATAAAGATGCTTAAACATGGAAAGGCACTTCCTCACAAAAGCAAGCTGTTTCATATGGACACTTTTCTTGATAGTGATGGACTCCTTAAGGTGGGAGGAAGGCTAAAGCATGCTTCTTTCTCTTCCTCACTGAAACATCCAGTATTAGTTCCAAAGGGTCACCATGTCACTCAGCTATTAATTGCTCATTTCCACAGTAAGGTGCAACACCAAGGGAAAGGAATGACAATCAATGAGATCAGGTCAAATGGAATTTGGATTCCTGGCATTAACAGAGCTGTAACAAAATTTATACACCAATGTGTAAAGTGTCGCAGACTCAGAAGAGGAACAGAGGAACAAAGAATGTCTGATCTACCAAAGGTGCGCTTAGAGCCATCGCCACCATTCACATTTTGTGGAATGGACTGTTTTGGTCCCTTTCTAACCAAACAAGCTCGAAAGGTGCACAAGCGTTATGGACTTCTTTTCACTTGTCTTTGTTGCAGAGCAGTGCACATAGAAATGTTAGATGATATGACTACAGACGCATTTATCAATGCGCTCCGTTGTTTTATAGCCATAAGAGGAGCAGTCAGCGAGATAAAGTGTGATCAAGGAAGCAACTTTGTCGGAGCTAAAAATGAGCTGCAGGAAGCTTTACAACAAGTGGACACTAACCGCATTATCACATTTCTGGCCGAGAAGCAGTGTGACTTCAACATGCACGCCTCATTCAAGCCATACAGGAGGTGTGTGGGAAAGGCAAATCAGGACGGTTCGAAACATCCTGCGCTCGACGGCTTCACTTTCGTCAGGCAGGATGGATGACTCATCTTTAAGGACATTCTTTTATGAGGCAATGTCGATCGTGAACAGCAGACCTCTTACAGTGGATAACCTCAGTGACCCAAACAGTCCAGAGCCATTGACCCCAAATCATCTGCTCACCATGAAATCAAAGGCAGCCTTGCCCCCTCCAGGTAACTTCATCAAGGAAGACATTTATGCACGGAAAAGATGGCGGCAAGTGCAGTACCTATCAGAGCAGTTTTGGTCACGTTGGAAAAGGGAGTATCTATCCAACATCGCAACAAGGCAGAAATGGCATACTCCGAAGAGAAATCTGAAGGTTGGAGATGTTGTCATGGAGAAGATGGATGATTTACCTCGTAATGAATGGAGATTAGCACGTGTAATGGACGTAGTAACAGATAAAGATGGACTTGTAAGAAAAGTAAAGATTCGTTTTGGAGAACGGAAGATGGAGAATGGACAGTGTTCCCGTAAAGTTTCTATAGTGGAACGCCCAGTGCAGAAACTGATTCTATTATTAGAAACTGTTTAACTATAGTCTTAAGTTTAAGTTGCATTCTTTCCTATGTCTCGTGTTTTCATAGAGGTTAAAGGTTACAGGTCATTTTTTCTGAAGGAAATCATTATCGCCCTATTTGTTTAGTTAAGCTCTAATGATTTGGTGGGAGTGTAAATTACTTTTATAATATTTTGTGTCTCCTCATGTCATGTTTTGTTGACATGATAGTCGATGCTTTTATTTTGAAAGGGCTTGGAACGGTAAGGTGACTGATGCAAAACGGTAGAAGTAGCGCGGCCATTGGGGCAGAGAAAGCTGACATGAACGAGTCGGAGTGAAGGGGAGATAGTTTGGGTGTGATTCAGGGTTACAATCGGTTGGTTGGCGCTTGGTTGATGAGGGAACAAGGTGAGTGTGTTGTGTGTATATATGTTTATTTTTCCTGTGAACGTGTATTTCTCTATTGGGTGTGACGGTTGTGTTTTGACACTAGATGGTGCTGATTTTTATGGTCAACCGTCAGCAGTTGAAATACGTTGCATTTTATTTCATAACAGGGATTTTGGATTTTAATAAATACATTTATTGTAAAACATAATTTTAGCACAGAAGATAAAATATTTATATGTTAATGTCAGAACAACACTGTTTGAATACTAATGTTATTTTATTTGTATATTTTGTAGCTCTTACGGTGAGTTCACAATAAAAGGCTGTTCAATAAAGGACTGTGAACCATCAGTTTAAGAGACCATCTCATTCAACCGGGACGCTACATTGTGGACATTCAATTAATGAGTCACCTTAAAGTTCTTTGATGGTTGTAAAATAGCTCTGATGTTCGATTCTGGAGAGGAAGAGGTGGAAAATGTTTATTGGTTCCTGATAGCCCAAATTTAAAACATCATCCTTGGGACTCGCCCGAGTCACTAAAACCTACCTGGTTCAGTAACAAGAGCAAATTGTAATAAAAGAGAACGAGCGACCGTTAACAGGTGTGCTCTGTGAAACTAGTTGGCTGCAGGCTGCTCAGTCTGGCTAATTCACAGGGGGAAGAAGGGTGGGACACCTGGATGGAGGTCGTCAGAAACCAGGCGAATCGTTTCTCGATGCCAGCTTAAACAGAGTTTACTTCAGTTCTGGACAGGGTAAAACTCAGCAGATTTAGGAAACTCGATTAACCCGTTAGATGGAGAGCTGGTACCACATCTCCCCTCTCAGAAGAGGAAGTAGAGAGTGAGTGAGTAGAGAGAGAAGGAAGGAAGGGGGGGGGGATGTGGCGCAATAACAGACCAAACAAAAGCTTATAAGTAGGGTTGGACAATATGGCTGAAAATCGTTTCACAATATTAGTGTTTCATATCAGTCAATATCGATAATTATTGATTATTGATTATTTTTGTTTTATTCATAGTTTTCACTCCAAACCATTATTTTATTTTTTATTTTTAAGCATTAATGAGGCAGAGGGGTGAAACATTGAACTGCTGCTGCACATTACTCAACAGGTTGTTGCTAGGTAACCAAAGAGTGAGAGCGTTGCTAGGTAACCAAAAAGTGAGTTAATTGATTCTGTATCAGAGTTCAATGAATTTGCTGAAAATCCTATCAGTATTATCATTTGATATTGATCACACGTAAATCACATGTATTGTTATTGATGGCAATATCCAAACACTTTTTTGTTAAATTGAACTTTTATTTTTGTTTAGGGTAACAACAGAACATTGAAAAATCACAAAAATTGAGAAAAAGAAATTGTGATGTGATTTTTTTCATGTCATATTTCGGCTTACGGTGCAAAAGACTATGAGCAATCCAACTCACATCTTTTATTAAAGTTCTGCTACAGAATCAACTCTACTACAGCTCTAACATTACAGCAGTTATGCTATACTACTGTTTTTAAATCAAATCTAAGCCACACTTAATTCTCTGATGATGATTCCTTCACATCTGATAGCTTGCCTTACATTTTGGATTATTTTGACCACTTGGGGGCGCACATAGAGTACTGAAATAGCTAGTTGAAACTAAAATGAGGAAAAATAAACATTTACTTCCAACTTACATTACTATAAAGTTAATGTATCTCTTTCTGAAATGGCAAAACACTAAATTTTTCACCCTTGATTCCAGTAGACATGCACTATTCAGAATGTATCTAAAGCTCCAAATTTGTTACAGAATTTGATTTCTAATGAACTTTTCTGAATTTACACAAATATCAAACTATATAATATCTGTTCAGATGGCAAGAAAAGAAAATCACATTTTGTTTATAATTTTCTATTTGTAAACCTTGGAGGTGAGTTTTAATGCAGGTTTATTCTTGAATAGAAGTTCTTAAGAGAGCCTGCATCCTAGTTAAACAAATTATCCTTCCCTTCTTCTTTTGTACATTTCTTGCAATTAACGATAATAAAATGTCAAGCAGTAGGAGGTTGATGATGTGAGAAGTTGCAGATCACTACTAGAGCCTGCACTGTTTGGGTTTGGGAACCTATCATTGGAAACCGCCGCATTAAACCGGATAACGGCTGAGGAGACACGAAGATGAGTCACCCTGTCTTTTTCTAATTCACGCAAACACTAAAACTACGACGCACACGTACTTCCAGGAACGGCTCTGCAGCAAGTTCTAAAGAAATCTGAGCAGCCAAGAGATGTCAGAGATGTCCTGTTGATGTGTGGGAACAATCAGCATCGCTGAAGAGCCTGGAAAGCTTCAGCCTGATCCCACCCTGGAGCTTTGTGAGAATGTCCATGGGCATCCTGCACAGCGTGTGTGTGTGTGTGCGTGTGTGTGTGTGAGGGGGCGGACAGAGAAGCTGAGTTGTCACGTTGGTCAGAACATATCTGCATATTCATAATCAAGCAACATACAAATCAGGTAAGCAGAAATAAAACTTCACAAGCAAATTGTGTGAGAAGCAGTAATGGTGTCATGCTAAGCACAGCAGCAGAAAGACGCACAAACTTAAAGAGATAAAGTGAGAGTGCAAGAGGAAAGACACAATGGCAGAATATGAGAGAGAGGGAGAGAGAAAGAGTGGTAGGCAGGAGACTGTGTGGGTTGACTTTTTCTCTCTCCCGGGTGCTATGGAAACCTACAGAGCTGCAGCTCATCAGTGGAGAGGAGGAAATAAAGACAAAAAGGTAGGAAGATAGAGAAGAAATGAGGGAAAAATAATCAGAGTTTCATGTCGGCAAGCATCGATTTCCTTAATTTTGAGAGAGCAGTAATCGTCCGATACTTACATGTGAAGCAGATCTTATCTACTTCACTAAATGTCTACAAAAATAAAAATAAAAAATTAGCCACTTTCTTCTTCTGCTCTCCTGTGAGAGAGGTTTGACTGACAGACCAGCCCATCAGGTCATGTCTGCACGTTTGCAGCTAACAATAGTCACCCCACTTATGCTAACTAAGCAACTTTCTTGCTATCTGTAGTGACATTTCAAACAAAAAAGATTATCGGCCAGTCAGGCTTTTTAAAGATCAGTAATCAGCCAGAAAACTGCAATCGGTGCCCCCTTATTTCATAGCTGCTGATTAAATCTAACTAAAGTTTTTTTTCTCTAGTATTATTACTGTTCAACATACAGCATTTAGAATTTTGTGAAACTTTACATAAATGCAGATTTACATGTTTTAATGGCCACACAAAACCTACTTATAGGCTAAATAACGTGGAGGTAAGCAGTAAAGGAATTGCATAAATGATGGGTTATTGTTTTTTCTTATTAAATTCAATAAACAAATCAAGATTTAAAAAGAAAAACTTGAATGATTAGTCTGCTTCTTTGTATCAAACACATTTCTTTGCAGCTAATCATGTAGCTAAAATTCCCAATAAAGCTCTTAAAAGCCACGTATTTTATAATGTTTTCTGATGATCACAATAAGTCCAAAAACATGATAAAAAAACATTTTCTACAGCTTCATTTGCCTCATTCATGCTGGCGCTGAGATGTTCAGTTTTACATGTGCATGAATGATGGTGGGAAAAGGAAAGCACAGAAAAAAATCCCAGATGTATTTCTGCTGCGTCTGCACACCAACACGTTTCCAACTCCTGCAGGTGTCCTGCAGGTGCAACTTCTCAAATATTCCAGTTTAGCTTCAGGACGCCTGCTTCATGAAACAGTAATACCTCTCTGCATGATTCTGCAGAGAGGTATGTGGGGAAGTTAGGGATATTATAACAGAACACAGAAAGTTACCAAAATGAGACAATTTACAGACTCACTGGATTTATCTGATCAGTGAATTATAGGTCACCAGGACAACACCCTTTGCTGTAGAAAGTTAGATATTTTCAAGACAAATATTTACATTTTTAGTTCCACTTCTGCACTTTAGTCACTTTTCGGTGAGTTTCAGTTTTAATGTTGTAACATCAGATCCATCATAAGCCGTTCTTTGTCTCTAAATTGTTCTAAATTACTCAGATTTTACTGCGAACTTTCAAAGGATTTATAGAAACATTCACGATTGGAAAGATTGTTTTCTAAAAATGGGGACGATTGAATAATAATTTGCATGCAAAAACAAAAACATGAGTTTGATCAGTAAAATAAAAATAAAAAACAAACTAATTTTACAGTTATGAAAAGGTCAGAAACATAAATTAAAAACTTTCGCCCTCTCGTCGTTGGACGTTTAGTGTGACATACATGCAAACAAACTACAATGTGGAAAAAGACACGAAACAACCGGAGGTGAAGAAGAAGACGACAGGAAGTAGCTGGAGGATCGTGACGTGGCATGTTGTTTAATCACGTGGGATTTTATTGCATTTCCTATTCAACGGAAACAATGCAATTGCAAAATTGTGCATTATATTTGATGATATTGATGAAAAACTACTTATAACAAGATATTTTTTCATGTTAAAAGTGAAATAATCTGCCAATGGTTAACATAATCAATATTAAGGAATTATTGACTTAAAACAAGTTGTTATATTTTGCTGAAAGGTCATCCATTAGTTGGTTTTGTTTTATTTCAAGTGTACAAAGACATTTGCACTAGAAAGTAGGTCAAAAATCCTTGGTAAGACGGTGTGTTTTTGCAGTGTACACATTAACCTGTGGCGCTTTGATTCATTTGGACAAAGACCTGAAGAAGATGCTGGCCATCAGGGGAGTCAGACACATTGATTATGACTTGTTACGTCTTGATTACACATTAACATGCTCATGTGCTGCTTAATAATGAGGTCAAATGAACGCTTGTAATTTGATTGAGTCACTCTCTCAAAGTCTCCTAAGCTGTGTTATCGTTTTAAAGCCGTTTTATTTGACAGAGGAATTAGACATTGTTCGTCGTAGGAGCCTGACATGCTTTGTCTCCCTCATCTGCCCCTCTTAGTCTGCCTCCTTCCTTTGCCCCTCTGCTCATTTCTCACAGTTTCATAATCTTGCTGAGAATGATGCAACTATCCAGTAACAGTATGGACAGGCAGACACGCACAGTCTTTCTAAATTCAGGCCACTTGGACAGTATTTCCTAGGTTCAGTTTTGTTCTCAAAATAAAAACGAGGATTTCTTTTCCCTTTATACGTTTCTGTTTACAGGAAAAGTCTGGAATGTTTGCAGCGCTTCTCTATGTAAGAAAAAACTAATGAAATGCAAAAGGAAGAATCAGGAAGTGTTTTAGGAAGGAAAAGGTGGGTACAACTTAAGGGGAATACTGAATTTCAAAATATGTACTCAAGCGAGCAGCATTAAAAATAAATACAAAGTTCTATTACTCAGGCTACGTTCACACTGCGGCTGAAGTGACTCAATTCAGATTTTTTGTCAAATCTGATATTTATTTATTTTTTGCCATGGTCGTTCACACTTCCATGTATATGCGACTTGTTTGTGTTTACGCCATAGTCTTTGCGGAAGTAAACATGGATGCTCCACTGATGGTGGCGCATAGCTTACGATTTTGAAGTTGTTGTCCGACCGGAGCCGGCGCATGAACAACTCAACCCTTCACAGTCCGCCATGGTTGTTGTTTTTCTTGCGTGCATCAGGACACAGAATAATGACTTTGTTGAATATCAGTGACATTCAGGTGGATGAATGCGATCTGGCCGTTCAGATTCAGGTCACATTTGAAAAGATCGGCTACGTGTCGGATATCCAAGTGGTTATTGGAAAAGAAATCCGACCTGTGTTGTTCAGACTGTTGTAAGATCAGGTACAGGTCACGTAAAGGTCGCAAAAAGAAGAAGAAAAAAGAATAGGAATTGAGTCACTTCGGGCCTGAAATTAATGTGTCTCATTTAATTGCAAATCTTTGGTAATTATTGAGTCGGTAAGTAATGTATTTCATTAAAATGAAATAAATCGTAGGATTAAAAAAGTGTTCACTTCTTCCGACTCCTTTTCAAACAGAAAAGAAGTCAAACAAATGTTTTTGTTCTTGGTTATGCATGCACACGTTTTCTCTGCCTACTGATTGCTTATTTTTTGTTTTTAAAATCCTGTGTGAAATAAATGAATTAAATCAATACATAATAATTGGTAACTTCTGAATATCAGAATTACAGCAGTTGGCAAAAAACAAACAAGCAAAAAAAAAAAACCCAAAAAACCCACAACAGCTGGTGATCATTTTCCAGAGAATATGGTCTGAAATAATGATAAATATTGAAAGACTGCTCATCCTCCTTGATTCCAACACAGGCTATTAATAATATGGGAAACTAGTTTTAATCTTTTGAGAAACTTCATTTCTCTTCTGGAGAGCTTCAGATAATAACCTTTGGGAAGGTTTTGACTAGATGAGGTCAGGGACCGGTTCATTCGAGTGGTGGGGTTTATATACCGAGTCTCTATTGATAGTAGACTTTCTCCGTGTTTGTAAAATCGAGTTAATAAACTCTCCTGAAACTTCTCGTTATGAGGCCATGATAAGAAAACTCCAGTTTTATCCGTTACAGTTAAATATTAGCAATTTGACGTGTTCATAAAAAAATATTTTAGCGCAAGAAGTCCAACAAAATCCACAGCGGCAGTATTTAATTTTTTTTTTTTTTACTTTTAACTTTCACTATGGCTTGACAGTATGGCATTAGACAGATAATCTGTGAAAACATCTAGCTCCTCTGCCTGAAACAGCCAATCAGAGCAAGGAGGCGGGTCTTAGCGCTTTCAATCAGCATCGCCTGTCATGAATGCTAAGGCTAGTTAGCATGGCTGCTAAATGGACACAGATAAAAACAGGTTTCAGGTAACAGATCACTGTGTTTTTACCATTAGCATTCTTGCTAATGGAGAAATAACAGTGCTAACATTCCTCTGGGCTCTGATTGGTTGTTAGTAGCTCAGGGAAAAGTTAGAGGAGCCTGATCTTTTCACAGATTATCTGTATCATATTATATTACTAATACAGAATTTTAACAAATATGTAAAAAGCATATTTAGAAACAGAAAGCTACATACTGCTGCTTTAAAGCCGTTGCTAAAATCCTATCTGTAACACTCTTACATAGGAGGACAGAAATAAAAACCATAATTCAGATTTCAACAACCTCCATTTGCTTCAGTTTACAAGCTAGCATTAGCACTACGGCATAGTTGGTGGCTGCAGGAAGTTAGAAAAGCTGCCATATTGTTATTACTGTAAAAAGGTTAAAACACAAATATCTGGGACTGTTTATTAAACATTTATAAATTTTTTATCTTGGGTCAATGACGCTGGCAGTTTGTTATTAGAGATGTAATTCATCATGATTTTTTTTAGATCTATGAGGTCTTATGAAGCCATTAACACATTTAACAAGGTAAATACTCGTCAAACTGCCTCAGATTATCAGCCTTAAATGTTTTATTAGTTATTACCACATGTAGCGAGGACAAAAAAAGTCTGGAGATTTTATTACTGCAGTTGTCGTGTAAAGTTTCACTGGCAGTTTCACTTTAAAATGTCAGTACTAATTGGCAGAAATCTCATTATGTTAAGCATTAAAAGACTTCCTTCCTGGTAATTAGCAATCAGTGATGTTACTTTTATGCTGGCAATTATGACTACAGTTCCTCTGGCGAGACGTGTAATGTGGCCAGCGAACGGGCAAGTTACTAAAACACAAGAGCGATATCACTCTCTCAGGAAACATTATCTGCTGGTAATAATCTGGTAAAACGTCCGAGCTGCCACCACCCCCATACTTTAAAATTATTCTCCCATGCAGCAGGGTGTGCTGAGATGAGACACATTCATCTCAGGCTCAGTCGTCTAATCAAAAATAAGAAGTCAGAAAATACATGTACACTGATGTTATTTATTATTCTGTAAAGTCTTGATTTTGTTGGAGACCAAACAGCTCTACTTATTGATTAGGTAATGATGTGCAGCAATCAAATTTTAATGACCACATATACTATTAATTTGAGTACATTTTTCTGATTTACGCTGCAGTGATGTCAACAGGTTCAAGCACTTTGAAATGAAATTCAAACCAACTAAGAAACAATCAAAATAAAATTGGTACCAATCAGTTTCTGTAGGTACAAACAGAAAGAAGTAAAAAAGTGCTGGGATTATTAAGAAATGTATTTATACAGCTTTGACCTAACAAGGACAAAGTCCTTGTGGCAGCTGAAGATGAAAATATAGATCAAACAGATATTTATAGACTTGTGGTTGTTGCTTCAAGGCTGATGCAGTAATAATGACTTTGGTGATTTGCAGCTGAACTAGCCTGCTTCTTCAAAGTGTCCATTTTATTATTATTTTTATTATTTTTTTTTTATGCTTTGCCACTGCAGCGCATTAAATCATCAACTAAAATGCAGAAACAAATGATTAAATATGTATATTTTTTAAAAACAATGTTGGGGTAGGAATGTAACCAGAATCTTGCCTTTGATATTCCCTTTCATTTAAGAGTTGTTAAGGGAAAAATAAACTGCATGTCCAATAATCACTTGATCAACAGACAGATCTGGTCCTGAGTATCGCCTTGAGGTCCAAAATTAAAAATAAAAAACCCTCTATAAACAACTTTACATGTGTGACCTGTTGTTGGTCCACATGTAAAAGGTGTTTTCACTACAACCTCTAGGGGGCGATAATGCACTGCAGTGCTGCTTAGAAGAGGAGAGGAAGAAAATAACCAATAAGTAACAATGTCAGTGCTGTCTTAAAATAGCCTTTGTTGTTGTTTTTAAGTTTTTTTGTCATGATCTTACCCACCGTTTTTTGTCATCCGCTGTGTGTTTGGCGCCACCCTCTGACTGGGAGTATTATTGGAAGTAGGCCTTTGCCCAGAGGTGTCCAAACTTTTTTGTAGAATCAAAAGTGGACCAAAAATAACCCAGCCTAAAAACAAGTAAATAAAGCTGTCTGATTTTTATTGTAGGGTTTTTGTAGAAAGAAAAAAAGGAGTAAATTTCTGCCAAAATGAAAAAAATTCTTTTATTAATCTCAGAAATCTTCTGGAGCTTGAAGATTTTCTAGAAAGTTTTCTAAAGAAAATTCTCAACATTTGAAATTCAGAAATTTCCAAGTTTTTTGTACAAAATCTCTGATATCTAAAAAATGCTATGGTTTTTCATAGAACATTTCTGAGATTACGCTCAAAATATCTGAGATTTTTTGCAGATTTTTGCTACTTTTTTTCCGCTACAATGGCTCTAATATGCCGTAAGTAGTAGGGGTTGAACCAATTAGTCGACTAGTCGACTAGTCGACTCTAGGACGTCTCGCGAGTTTTTACATTTCATGTCGACTAGTCGCAGTCACGTGATTGCCAGTGGTGAAGCCTGTGCTGATCTGACAGCACAGTATACGTCACAAGACACAAGAAAAATAAGTTAATACATTAGTTTAAATGATATGTAGATGGATGCATATTTGTGGTTTTACAGTGTTTTTATAAGGAGATGGAGTTGCAGCTGCAGTCAACTACAAAACACGAGCCGTCTAAAACTCGCCCCTTTCCCGCTAAGGATGTCACTTAGCGGCTCGCGAGTGTCTTTGTCACGACGATCTAACTAATACATTATGATGTTATGTTGCTGATTAAATAAAGATCTGTGGTAATGCCATCTAAAAGATGTGCGTTTCCTTTTGAATGTTGGTTTCCCAGCAACTTATTATTTATCATAAACTATCCCGATGTTTTGTTGTTTCACTTGTTGCTGTTCTGGGTAAATGCCGTACTTTTCTGTGAAAACGGGTAATAAAGCCTGTACGTTTCTCCAAAGTTTGCGTCTTGCGTTGCTATGACGTTACAACGACTAGTCAACTCGACATCGACTCGACTTTTATCATGTTGACGTTGACTAGAAAATATCTTAAATCGTTCAATCTGCTGAGTCAGCAGAGCTTCCTGCCGCGCATCGGGCGGAGGAGAAGCAGGTGGTTTCGTTGAATTCAGCTGTAACCAAACGGGATCCGTTCATAACAAGTTTGGCTTGTGATGTTCCAAAAGCACCATGTAGTCAGTGTGATAATTTGACTCCTATAGTAACTATCCAGAGATCATCAGCATCAGCCGGTGTTTAGAAAAAAAAAGTCAGACCCGACTTTGTGCAACAAACCTTTCCCCGCTGCTCACGAAGAATGATCTGTTTACTGCTCTTTTAATTCTCCATAATAGACTTAGTAAAAGCAGGAGAAGGGGAGTGTGTGTGTGTGGGGGGGTGCCAATATTTGCCGTGAAAATAGCTAATAAAGCCTCCAAGTAGTTGTGAAGGGATTTTGCGCTTACGTCACTATGACGTCACCGCGACTAGTCGACATCGACTTGACTATTATCATGATGTAGTCGACCTTAAAAAATATGTAGTCGTTCAACCCCTAGTAAGTAGCAGATTTTGCATGTTTGCTGAATTAAAAGAAAAACATCTTGTGTTCAGTTTCTTTTGGGTTTGATTGATACATTTCTTTCAATAATAAGGACAGGATTTGGGTCACTTTCTTTCAAAAAGCTTGCTATATTCAGCCAAAGTTTAAGAAAAAATAAAGGCTGAGTTGGCTTTTCAGTAAAAGTCTCCTGATTTTACCTTTTGTTAAAGTCAAGAGCCACAAAAGGCCCCCGAGCCGCACTTTGGACACCCCTGCCTTAGCCTGTCTCTTGAAATCAAAACAGCAGGATAAGATGGAAGATCAATGCGTTGAGTCAAATCTAAAGACTTAAAGACTAAATATATTTGAATTTAAAATAATATCTAAAATATTTGATATTAACATAAAAACTGATAACAGACTAACATATTAGCCTATTATTTTAAAAGTTTTATAGATTTGCTGTTTTACAAAACCAGCAGAGCTAAAATGGGAAAGTTTTAGATCTTCACTGTTAGGATGATAATTAATCTATGAGTCGATCCATCTTCTATCACTTTTACTTGCAGGGTCACAGAGAACTGATGCCTCATTTGGTATATAAAAAAAATGAATAAAAATTAATTAAATTTGATTGATGCAACATAAAAAACTCAACAATGCCAAACTTTCCTCATCTTCAATGTGACAAACTTTATATCTGTTCAGTCCATTTGTTTTTGGTCCAACATGGCAAAAATCAAATGGATGAAATGTAATTTCAGCATCAGCTCACAGAGTTCTACTAATATTAGCTGCAGGATTGATGAAGCACAATCCTGCAGCTAATATTTAAGGGTTTAAGGACGCTGGCCATCGATGAAGGGAATTTGACACCCCTAAGGTAGAGATGCTGTCTGCAGAGATAACGGTCAGTCAAAAGGATCACATTGTGTAACTGTATCAGTCAGGAGAAAAGGACAAAATATATAAAGAATTATCCTCCATGAATGCAAAGACGCAGTAGGGTACGTTTTAGAAAAACAGCAATAAAGAACCTGCAAAAATTTCAGCCAATTGGGATTTCTTGATTAAAGAGAACCGCTGCAAGCAGAAACTTTCTCTTTAAAAGAGAACTTCAAGATGTGGCTAAAATCTTCCAAAACCTTGTAAAATAATGTGTTGAAACCCAACTTAAGACAAAAACAACAACAAATATCAACAAAATAACATTATTCTTAAAGAGGCACTCTGGTTTTTCTAAAGGTGGAAGACATTTTGAAATGTTCTGACTCAAAGCCTTTATGTTTTTAATGCATTAAGACAAAGAAATGCTTTATTTTGTCAGATTAAAGTGAGTTCAAGCATATGTCTGAATAAAAAGAATGACTTCATAAGAGGAGAATTAAAGCTGCAGTATGTAACTTTTACAAAAAACAATATGTATTTTATACATATTAGTTAAAACGGTCACTATGTTCTGACAAATAATCTCTTCTTCCTCCCTGAACTACTCCAAGAAATCCACCTATCCTGACAAAAACAACCAATCTGAGCCAGGAGGAGGGTTTTAGTGCAGTTAAACATGCTCGTGTACTTGCTGCTAAATGTGCTAATGTTGTAGAAATAACTTCATTTGTGCTAACTAGCCTTAGCTTGGAGAAGCTACATTACTAAAACAAGATAATTGCTGTTGACAGACTCCTACCAAAGTCAAAGTTTAGGATGTGCAGCAGGTTATTGTGCCTCTTTTGTTTTCAGGTTAACAGTTTAAATGTCTCATTACAAGTGGAAGAAGCTCTAAAGTGTTAAAACCCAGGCATAGTTAGAGGGTTGTGTAAACTTTTAGAGCGACTGTATATATCAGGTTTCTGGGTGATGCCGTTATAAACTGACCACAAGATAGAAAGATATTTGCACCTCCTGTCCCCACGTTGGCACTTACACTCAGTCAATGACACACTGTCATCGTGTGATTTAACAGGCTTACTAAAACACGACTGAGTCCGGCCAATCCCTCAGCTCTGCTGTGGAAGTACTCTGCGGTTTACCGGGGCTCAGGCCGTAATCGGCAGATTACCTGGGTTACTGTTTCTCTGGGCTGAGGGGCAACCCAGCGAATCCGTGGGCCGAGGTGAAAATCACGCAGGCTCAAATCACGTAGGCTCAAATCACGTAGGCTCAAATCACGCAGGCTCAAATCACGCAGGTTCAAATCACGCAGGTTCAAATCACGCAGGCTCAAATCACGCAGGCTCAAATCCAACTCATGTCCTTCCATCTTCCACTCATCTCCTCTTACTTTCCTGTTCTAAGGAATCAAAAACGACTCCCTAAAAGTTCATATGTGTAGTAGACAGAGAGATTCAGAAGATGAGACGTTTCCTCCTACGCAGGCAAGCAAACAGGCAGCAGCTCCAACACCTCCAACATGCAGCTCCTGAAACACTATGGAATACCTAATTAGCTCACACAGATAGCAAACAGGAAGCCTGCAGACTCCAACGGAGCTGGTAACCGATGGATTGATTGCACAGATTATGCAGACAGGCTCTGAATGTACAGTAAGATCCCAGATAAACGGAAATAAAACTGCAAACCAAACCAAATGGCTACGTAGCTGAAGTAAACCGGAAACCCTGCTGAGCTGCCATGTTGCTGAAACAAGATGGAGAAGAGTTTTATGAACAGTGTGAGTCAGATATGAAGATGGCTAAAATAGAAATGTTTCCACGCTGTAGGAGGTGTTTCTATCTGCACAGGAACATCTTCATTTTTCAAAAATAAGAACGTTTATACCGACCGAATGTTTAAACATGGATTTATTAGCTAAATTAATCCTATTCTAAATAAATTTTTGAAGGTTTTGATGGAGAAATGCTTGAGGACTTTTCATAAACGCTGGTAAAATTCAGAATCAAAATTTGATGCTGTAACGTGAATGTATTTATTGAAAATTGTGGGGAAAATCAATTTTCAGTGTTTTTAACAAAATCACTAACAGTTATTATCAATATTTTTCTTTCTTAATGTTAATCAACGTCTGAAAACTTTTATCTTATTTTTATTCCATGAAAAGGCCCAAAATGGAAAAGAAGAGAGAACGTGTCATTCAGACGTGATCTTCATTCATGAGAAATTACTTTAAAAACACGGCCGCTAGCTTAAACTTGATCAGAGCGACAGTTGAAAGGTTTAGCATGGCTGAAATTGTGCTCAACAATGCTGGATATTTTCACAACATACACAGTGAAGAGGATGGCAACAACGGCAATGAAATCTCCAAAGTTCTTAGTAGAGATCAACAGCAAAAAAAAGCCGTAACAACTGCAGAAGTAGAAGAAGAAATATAAATGAATGCAGTTATATTAAAGGTCCAAGAGCTACAACCAACATGTTTGTTCATTTCTTTAACACAAAATCATCCATAAGGCTGCACAGTGGCACAGTTGGTAGAGCTGTTGCCTTGCAGCAAGAAGGTCCTGGGTTCGATTCCCGGCCCGGGGTCTTTCTGCATGGAGTTTGCATGTTCTCCCTGTGCATGGTGGGTTCTCTCCGGGTTCTCCGGCTTCCTCCCACAGTCCAAAAACATGACTGTCAGGTTAATTGGTCTCTCTAAATTCTCCCTAGGTGTGAGTGTGTGTGTGCATGGTTGTGTGTCCTGTATGTCTCTGTGTTGCCCTGCGACAGACTGGCGACCTGTCCAGGGTGAACCCGCCTCTCACCCGAAACGTAGCTGGAGAGGAACCAGCAACCCTCCCGACCCCATTTCCATCCATCCATCCATTTTCTGGATCATCCAAAGATAATGAGATTTTGAGGTTTTTTTTAGTTCTTTTCAGAATTAGCTTTTTAAGACGTCCTGTCACTTTAAATCCAAATAAGCTGCTGCTGGGAAATGGCTGCAAAACAGATGTGCAGTTATACAACCGAACATCTTTGAAAAGCAGAAGTTGATTCCGCCGTCCAACCAATAACTGGTTCCTGCATTGTAAGACGTTCCTGCATTGAAAGACGACAACAAAACACTTGTCTTTTCCAGCAGCCATTGTACAGCGGTGAAACCAACTATCTTGGCTTGGGTTGCCTGGTGAGAGGCATTGCCTGCTAATTTTTCAATTTATATTCAGAAGGTTTTTTTAAATCACTCATTTTCCAGACACCAAAAATAGTTAACATTTTTTCAAAAACCAACCAGCTGGGTTGTTTTATTTTTTAAGCACTTGGGTTCATTTTGGAATTAGTAGAAACCCAAATGGAAGTACAGAAACGTGCAAAATGCAAATTTGGCACAATAAGTCTTCTGTGATGTCATAGTAACATTAACTGGAGTGGTTGTAGAAATCTTTCCTGCCAACAACCATCGCCATCTTCAATAAATCTTTGAATAATTAATGAGCTGCAACATCATTTAATTTCCCTTTGGGAATAATAAAGCATTTTTGAATCTGAATTTGCTTTGAGTTTGAGGTTGTAGCTTTTCGGCTGCAACTTGTCCAGATGTGTTTGGTGACGCCCAACTGTTTGGTACGGTAGAGGATCTGTAATGGTGTGGGCTTGTTTCTCAGCCAAACATCCTTGGAGCTTTAGTAGAGCTAAAGAAATCATGCATACTTTTACATTCCCTCTTCTATTTATATCCATATGTGTGGTGGAAAACTAACGTTTCTCATGAATTTCTAAACGGACAAAAGCCAGAGTGAAAGAAGTTGAAGAACCTTACATTCAGTAATAAAAAAAAAAACCTTCAGGGTGCTAAAAGTTTTCACACCTGGTCTAAAAGCATGTGAGCTGTCCTCAGGTGGTCAGAAAGCAGACTTTTGGCGTGAGAGCAGCCAAGCAGAAAGTGAACTCCCTGATGGTGCCGAGGCCCGAGGGCAAAGAGGGGCCGGCTGTCGCCTGACCCGAAGTAACTAATGGAGCTTTCAGCGACTCCTGGTGCCGCTTCGCTGACACAAACTCCAATGGGATTCAAAAACATACCGCCAGAAAGACACAGCCGGGAACTAACTAGTTACATTTACTCAGTTACATTAAGTTGAGTAACTACTTTTGAAAAAAAAAAAAAAAAAAAAAAGCACTTTCAGGAGTATTTTTATTTTATTATGAAGTATTGCTACCATTGCTTGCGTAAAGTTTTTTTATTGAAAGAAACTGATTTGGAAAATCTCATTTTGGCACATTTACTTATTTTTTGCTACTTACATGAATTATTGTCATTTTCATCCTTAAAATACCAAAATTTTCAATTAACTTAATATTTTGGTCCATCTGACGAGGTAACTTTTAAATATTAAATGACTGATAATTTGATCAGTTACTCAGTACCAAATTTGGGTAGTAACCAGTTACATTTAAAGGAGTAATCTTTTTGAAAAAATGCACTTTTAAGAGTATTTTTACTTTTACTTGAGTAAAATTTCTGGATTTTCTACCCACTGAATGAAAAACAAACATGTTTTAACCAAAAATTTAACAGATTCAGACACACACTTGCAGTTTTGTTTAAAGTTTCATAAGTTTTTTAATTGGAAAAAACTGATTTGGAAATTTTTTTTGGTCTGATTTTGTTTTGTTTTTTTTGTTGTTTATATGAATTATTGTCATTTTGGTTCTTAAAATACCAAAAGTTCCACTTTATATTGCGTATTCCACTTTAACTTTATATTTTGGTCTGTCTGTTTATGTAATTTTTAAATATTAAGTTATTGATAGTTTGATCAGTACTTGACTTTTTGCCAAATACTTTTTTACTCTTATACTTTTGTAAATTTTCTGGGTTCTCTGCCCTCCACAGTAGAAAAATATCCAGATTCCTTCAGACTCAAAAAGTAAAGTTTTTTGCTTCATTTATAGCAGGTAGAGAAAAACCTTTTCTGGACTAAAGGGAGAGCTTAAAGCTGCACAGAACTGACAGAAGAGTATAAATGAAGTGTTATGTAATTAATACTCCTCCTCTTATGCAGATACAGTAGACAAGCCCTAGAAATCCTGGCCTAAACTGTAACTGTATCTGTGTACCGACTGATGGAGCTGCTTTAAATCCTTCTGGCTCCTATATGCTCATATAGGGGAGCTCCACTTGACTCAGCTAAAGCACAGGCATGACTGAGACTGTAACACAAGCTTCATGTAGGATACGGGTTAGCACCAAACCCGTTCTCCAGCCACGCAGTATGCAGAAAATCTCTCTGTCTCACCCACACACACACGCACACACACTCATAGATAGATAGATAACACACCAGCCAAAAGGCCACCTGGTAATCCACAGTGACGACGAGGACAGGTAACAGAAAAGAAAGTGTTGTGATTCTTCTCTTACCAACAAATCCCTCTTCTTTGGGAATCCTTCCCTTCAGCCGGCTTCTTCCTGCGCTGCAGCTTTCATCTTTCCAGCAAAGAGAGCAGGAGGAAAAGACTGAAGGACTTTAAATAATTAGCATTCCACTTGCTCTTGTGTTTTCTCTCCGGCTCTCCTCTCTTCCAGATTTCTCCACTGTCTCTCGGGGGAAGCAGGAGCATCAGTGATACACCGCCGCGCGCTCCGCTGCAGGAGGCTGAACGTCAATCACACAGGTAGCCTAGGGAACCGATGAGCCCGCCTCGCAGCCGGCCCTGATTGGCTGGCCGTCCGACAACCAGAAGTCACAAGTCATCGTGGATCTACAGATGGGAACCGAGAGATGTGCTGGGATCATGCAGAGAGCTAAACAAACAGTAGTGTATTGCAGTACTTGTGAACTCTCTTCTCTCGCTCTCGCGCTGACTTCAGAGCCCACTGCTTTATTTTACAGTTGCTTAGCAACAGACTGTCAGCAGTGGATGTTGCAGAGAAGTGGGAGAGAGGAGAGATGAGTTCAAGTCCTCAACTTGCTCTTTCTCTCCGGCTGTCAGAAGTGTGGATAGATGTTGAATATTTCAGCTCTGAGGAGCGGCGTCTCGGTGTTGATCAGGAATATTATAGCATCAGGCTGCAATAGGAGGAGAAATTGTTTCAGGTCAAACATTTCTCCACAGATGTAAGTGCGCTCATCTTTAGTAGTGCATATATATATATATATATATACTTTTTTTTTAATTTACCTTTTACACGGTATGAATCAAGACTAAAAGTCGCTTTTGAACCATAATAAATGACATATTGACCAACATATTTGATGTGTATGATTTTTCTGATGGCAATCATTAAAATGTAATATGTGTTAATGGTGTTTTCTTTTAATTTAGTAATTTTGTGGTTTTATAATGTAAAGCACCTTCAACTGCCTTGCTGCTGAAATGTGCTACACAAATAAACTTGATTGACTGACATAAAAATTTTTGCTTTTTTACATATTTGCTGAAACTGTCATTAAATGGTGACAGTATAGTATGGGGCAGATAAAATAATCGAGCTCATCTGCCTTCTCCCAAATAGAAACCACCAATCAGAGCCAGGAGGCGGGACTTATCGCTTTTTCAGGTCAGCAGAAGCTGTCATAAATGGTAATGCTAGCTAGCATGACCCCTGATGACGGCGGATAAATAATTTTCCTGTTGTTTCTCTGCCATTAGCATATTTAGCAGCACCTTCACATAGTTGATTGACAGCGCTAACCTCCTCCTCCTCGCTCTGATTGCTTGTTTTTGACTGAGAGTGGGGCATTTCTTCAGACGGCCATAGCAGCTCAGGGAGAAGCTTGATTTTTTCCTCAGATTATCTCATATTGTCACAACATGGTGACAATTTTAACAAATATGTCAAATTTATTTTTAAAATAAAAGTTAGAAACCGCAGCTTTAAACGTGTTGTGTTTGAAATATTGTAAGATACACATCTGATTTAAGACCCAGCAATGGCATCATCATGCCACTGCAGGGTTACATCATATAAAATAGATGATTATGAATGTTACATAAAACAAGACAATTCACTTAGCCTTCACTGTGTATGTCTTTTCTTATTTCATCATTTCATCTGCAGCTTAAAATTTTCAAAAGGAATTTTAGAACACAATAGTAATGTTTTGTCAAAAAACAAATAAAGAAAACCTTATACTAGATATTATTTAGGCAAGTATTTCTTTTTTCTAAGTTCTAATATTCTGCGTGATAAATTCACAGTTGAAACCAGACATTTAAATCCACGTTATTCACTTATTGCTTGAATTATGGGCGCGACTTCCGCCGCAAACCGGAACCGCCATTTGTTTACATGTTAGCAACTCGCTAACTGGCTTTCGGGAGAGGTTTTAGGCTATTAAATATGCGGAAACACCAGCTGTCACAGCATTAATGTGTAAATATTGTTTTACCGTAACCTGTAGATACTGATAAGTAGGATGATGACTTGAAGAAGTGGCCGCAAATAACCCGCACTAGCATATTTAGCTACTTCATTGACGCAGTTGCTCCGAATGTAGATGTGTGTTTTCCTCCTTTGGCTTTTTGTCCTCACAATGAAACGAGCACTCATAAAGCATTTTGGCCGGGTGGCCTTTTCAAGTTTAGTTTAGTCATGTTCTAAAGTATATCGTAAGTTATATTTAATGTTATTAAAAAGATTAATTAAAAACAGGTGAAATACTTTGTATAGATTAACTACTTATGACATTTCCCCCCAATATCTAACAAAGACCAAACCTTTACTGTTTTAAGGCCGACCAAAAATATGTATTTCTTAACATTCTACAAATTCATAAGTTTACATAATGTACTTACTATTTGATAAGATTGACTTCTAAACTCTAAGACTTCCTGACTTCACAAGTCTTTCTGATATCGTGTCTAGATTTTTTCCCTCCATGATGTCACACATCAGGTGTTCCCCAAAAATACCAGTGTTCCTTTAAGACCGGGGAGTCCAAAGTGCGGCCCAGGGACCATTTCTGGCCCTTGGACTGATTTCTTTTGGCCCCCAACTACAGTACATTTAAAAAATGATACAAATTTGGCCCGTACATGCAGATGGAGACTTTTAACTTGTAATCAGGGGAAAAATTGTTGCCAACCTTATTTTCTTACATAAGAAAATGTAAAGAACAACACAAAGTATTCTGTGTTTTTATAACAAAGCCTTAACAAAAGTAAAAACCAGGAGACTTTTACTGAAAAGCTGACTTTGTTGCACTCAAAATTCAAATCAGAATTTTTTTTGAAATTCTTCTAAACTATTCCATTATTCTGGCATAAATCCTTTTTGCCAAAAGTCAGAAAGAAAGCATTAATTGAGAAGTCAAAAGGAGAACAACAGAGTTACACTCAAAAACAGGGATTTGACCATTCCTGCCTCTGTAAATCATATTTTATGTTCCTTTTCTGCTTTTGGGAAACAATTGTAAGCCAACTTTTCCAAAAAACCCATCACCAGTGACGGTAGGAGGCCATTTTGGTCTAAAGCAGGGAAAACATGAGCACATTTTCAGGATATAAGCATCTATCTTTACCCTCTGTAAGATACCAGAGCGTAAATTAATCCGTTTCTAAATGCATTCTTAAGGAAAGTGGGCATCAGCTGGGTCACAGTGAGCGATTCGTGGAGAATTGGCACGTTCCATATGAGCCAACTCTGCCCTGATAGATACAATAAATCAGCAGCTGGAGCAGAAGAGGGAGACGCTGAGGAACAAATGCTGCAAGCTGCTTCCGACTGTCAAACGTTCTCCTTCATCCTTTGGAAACAAAGGAGGCTTAAATGTCACAGGCGGGTTGCACTGTATGCACAAACAGCGCTTGTGAAACATCTTTGTTTTGCTGAACTATTCTGATTGTAATCTGTTCAAACGGAAACCCTCGCTTCTCTACTTCTTTTTGTTTTTTAAGCAAACAGATGATTCAGAGGATCAGTCATGTGTTTTGTTATTGCTGTGCGGTTTACACAGCCTCCAATACATATTCCAAAATTGTTAGGAGAGTACAGGAGAAGAATGCAGGCCATCCTATTGAAATCATATTTACTTCTGGATTTAACTCAGTTCTGGTTGATGTGTCAAAAAGGTTTTTTTTTTACCCTCTCAACAATAAACTAAACATGCAATATTTAAACTAAATACATAAAGGATATGTAAATTATTCTAGATCCAAAAACTAACTTTAGTGAAAACAATTTTGCTAATTTTCTATATATCAATAGGGGGGAAAAAACCTAAATTTAATCAATTCTGATGAATAAACTCAGGATTTAAGTCACTTTTTTTTTTTTAAATGCTTGCTGTATTTATCCAAGTTTATTAAATGAATAAAAAGCAGATTTGAAGCAAAAATTGCTTTAGAGTTAAAGTTACTGGTTCTAGAAAAGAAAAGAAAAGAAATATTTTGTGGTACAGCCAATATTTTCTATTGTAAGATTTTTGTTGTTTTGTCCTAACTGAAGCTAGAAAGTCTCCATCCATATCAAAAAGTTTGTATCTTTCTTGAGTTGAAGTCTGTCTGGGGCCATACACAATCACTCAATTAAAACAAAAATCAAAACAAAAAAAGATATGTTTTCTGTAAAAAACAAGGAAAAGTTGCAAAAGTAAAAAAAATTGGTAGAAAGACATAATTTCAGTTTCAAAAGTTAAATTTTTTCTGCAGAATTTCTGCTAAAATTAAAAATTTCAGTTTTCTTCTGGCAAATTTTTGACATTTAAACATATTTCCAATTTTTTTTTTTTTAGCAAATTGTAAACTTTTATAACTCAAATTGTCTAGAACTTTTTTGAGATTAATCTCAAAGTTTTTTTTAGCGGAAGTGTACTCCTTTCCTTTTTCTTTCTGTGATGGCCTCAATACGCTGTTTTCTCTTTTTGGAGCGGATGTTTCTTAATGTTACCCCAGCGGTTAGGGAGGGAAAAACTTTTAACATTTTTAGGAGTTGTTGGCTGTTTTAAGAGGTTAAAGTTCTCATCAGAATCAACTTGATACTTCAGCCGAGTGGCATGTAAACATCCTGCTGATCAGAGATGCAGCTCATGTTGATGTTGTGAGTACTTATGAGTACAGGGAGTCCTGGTCTCGGTTAATTTCTCTGAAAAATGTCCACTAATTATCTGAATTGATAATGTAACTGCATCAACAGGGGGCAGAAACAGGCTACCTCATCAACCAATTAAAATTTTGTTTATTGTGTAAAATGTTCTCACTAAGCCTTTCCTGAAGCAGAGTAAATATTTTTAGTAAATTGGCAATGGAGGGGAAAACTGTTTGGTTGTCCTCTTTCTCCACATAAATGAAACTTTAAAACACAACCAAATCATTTTCTTCTTTACCAAGCTATCTTAGTTTTACCCCTTTAAATATCATGCTTGACAAAAGTATTAATATTTTGGTTAGGTCAACAAAAGTAGCATAAATGTTCTTTAAAAATAAACTTCATTTAATTTAGTTTCTCATCTCCCCAAACCTCCTTCTACATATGCTATTTTTTAAACATTTTGTCTTCATTAATCCATAAACTGCATTACTAATCTTTGTCCAGTGAACGTTCTTCCACCTGATCTGCGAGTCCCTGCAGCGCTTTAACACGCACCAAAATCTTCTTGACAGTTTCTCTGATTAATGTCGTCTTTACCTCACTTGGCAGTTTAAGTGAGCGGTCATATCTTATAAAGTTAGCAGCTGTGCCATATTCTATCAATCATACGATAAGGGATTCAGGTTGGCTGTGTAAAATATTGAAAGCTTGAGATATTGTTTCACAACTTAATCCCACGTTATGGCTGACCTTAAATGGTAGCAAACAGCTGCTGCCGTTAACGGTAAAACGTTAAGTTAACGGGACCAGATAACTTACGGTCTCTAAAACCCATACGTTAACAAACCCAAGTTTCTAAACCCGTTAGTTAGCAACGGTAAATTGCTAACTTACGGCATTACATTACAGAGCATACGTTAGCAACTCACCGTTGCTACGGTCTTTAAAACCACAAGTTAGCAACTGTGTGAGAGAGCAATTTGGTTAGCTAGCAATTCTCAAATTCAACATTAGCTCAATTTACAGTTTCAGCAATCCATCTTACACACAAACTTCTGTAGTTTAGAACTGTCATGCAGTCTTTGTGGTTTTATTAATGAACTAGCTTCAGAAGCTACCGCATTAGCACTTTTTTCTGTCAAGAAATTCACAAGCCGAGTACCCTGGCCTGTTCCCTACAATCAAACCCACAATCCTGACAACACTTTCTAGTTGGGGCTTCAGTATAACAGCTGATAAATTAAAGTTTTCTAAAGTGTTTTTGAAAATGTCAGCCATGCAAACTTATGTGAAAATGCATAAAGATTTCAGTCGATGTGTCTTGGACTTGGAACAACCGTTTCAGTTTCTTCAGAGTTTATAAATATTTTATGCTACAAAACTGGAATCTAAAATGAGTGCCACCCGCCACTTTTGAAGAAATGCCATTTTCTATATGGAGAAAGTGTGCAAAAAAAAAAAAAAACAAAATTCCATATTTTGCTAAGTGTTAGATTTTTTCCATGAATCATGTCAAATGTTTAAAATCAAACCCAAATGGAACTTTTTTTTTTATTTGGACATCTCATGAGCCCAGGTCCAACCTCGTGCTATAATAATAAAAATTTACCCAATAAGAAATACGTTTTCAATACGAGTGACGCATTGTGGCAAATCAATACGTTCTAATTGGCAGATTTAAAAAAAAAAAAAAAAAAAAAAGAACAAAAAAAAGATTGATAACGTTTTGAGGAAATTTGCTTTGTTGCAGCTGAATACGCAGACAGAAAAGAAAAGAAAAGTCACATTTACATCTGCAAATTCTTTATTATTATTTTTTTTTTTTACCACAAGTATACAAAAACGTGACAGACAAATCAGTGAAAATGAGTTATTTACAGAAACAAGAGTACTGGATGTGAGGAGCTGGAGAGGCATGCTGTGCTGGTTTCAGAGTGATGAAGAGGATCAAGGCGGTCACGAGGAAGACTCTACAGCGGCAGACTGGAGAAAACGAGCAAAGGTCAAGGTCAGGTGGCTGCTAGTTGAGCTTAATAGGTAAACTTTACTGAAGAGTGATAAAGTCTTATAGGTTATTCTAAGATAACCTGTTTAGATAGAGCTAGCCAATTTTGCTGAACAATAAATTGCACCAGACGTGCAATAAATGATATTGTTGTTTTGAGGCCATTTAAGACCTGTGTGAAGCTGGCTCACCCCCACCTTCTTTACATCGGACAGTCAACTCGACTGCATTTGAAGATATTAATAAAAGGTCACCCAGCCCACCCAATTTTATGAAATCAAAATTTGTGTCAAATTTTTGTGCTGCTATTATTTTAAAGATAAAGGAATGTTTTCATTTCCAAATAGCTTTAAAAATCATAGCAGCACAAACTTACATTTTTGCTGTATAAACACCAATTTTGTCTAATTTGTAGAAGGTGAGGGGCCAACTTCAAGTAATGGTCATTCTAATGAACATTTAAACACTGAAAAACATTTTAAAAATACCAAATAAAAAAAAATTAAGATTCTGTAAACAAAAATTTTCCTTAAAAAAAAAAAAAAAAAAAGCCAAGTTGAGACCAATGGATCAACCCGAAGACCAATTTGGGTAGAAGGAGAGAAAAAAAGAAAAGGTAAATTGAGATTGTTTTAATTCATCGTGCGATTGTTTTATTTTGACAGGCCTAGGTATAGCTGATGTCACAATTATGCGCACCAACACACATCTAAGTATAGCAGACCTTAAAAAGAAAGAAACCAAGACAGCCATCTATTCTGAATGGCATAAATATGACATACAATGTTGATCTAATTGGGATTTCAAAAACCATTTCATGCCTTCAAGAAGCTGGGAATCCCACCAGAAGCAAATATTAACTCTAGAAATCCAAGTGCATAGATTAGCAGAACCGCTACACATTTCCTGAGTTTAGTAGATGCTGTAAGATGGGCCTATCACTCGCCTCCTTTGATTTTCCTTCCTGGGTTTCACTGCTGTTGCTGGCACTAGAGTCACCGCTGCCATTAACTGTGGCTTCCTGTTTCAGTTGCTTAGCATCTGCGTCCTTTACTGGGCTCTCCTCTTCCGGTTTCCTCTGGATAGACACAAATGGAGACCGAAAGCTTCTGAACACAGCAACAATTGACGGAACGACCAATCAGGTTGATTTAAATGGAAGCAGCAGCCAATCACACCATTTATTCATGCACACAAAGCAAGTTTCAGCTTCTAGCATCAAGTCCTGCCACAACACAAACACCAAGACATGCAACAAGCCAAACAAAAGCTAGACCACACCTAAACGACCCAATGATTAGACCCCTACTGGTCTCCAACAGCGACATGACCACAAACCAGAAACAAAGAAGGCAATCATGATTACACTTTTCGCCATCAAAAAAAGAAAAATCTGTTTTGATCCTGAAAGACAAAAAGAAAAAAGTTAAATTACAGATTTAGAGGTTTACCTTTTTCCTAACGAGGTGAGAGATATCCGACACAGCTTTGGAAGACAAAGCACTTTCAGAGGTTTTCACTGGAATCTAGAAGTGAAAAGTAGTTATGATTGCTCAAGGCAGTTCAATAAGAGCTGCAGTCAGAAACAGATGTGCTTCCATTATAAATGTATCCAAATCTGTCCACTTTCTGCTAAAACGCAATTTTGAAATTGCAGTGTTTCCACTATATGAAATAAAACTAAATAAAAATAAAACTTTGTCCACATGATAAATAATTAAAAACATGACGAGCCATAAGACTCAAACTACTTCTTGTCTTCTTTGTGGTTTCTGCCAGTAGTAACATCCGGTTCTTGGTCACATGACTTGTTTCCATTACAGTTAGAACTACATTATTTCAATATGCCTGAAAAATCTCATTCCACCACTAAAACTTAAAAAAAAAAAAAAAAGTGATTTTTTTTCTTCTTAAGTGAGATTATTCCCAGAATTTTAATTTGTGGGTGAATCTTTACCTGACTGGTCGACACAAAAGCAGTAGAGGATGACGGGCCGCCATTTTCACAGGGGAATGTTGATGAAGTAGAGGGAGCTCCCTGCAAGAGATCAGTTTAGCACCAACCTTCCTCCGTACATCCATCTCTGTTGATCCATGACCAGTATGGGTTTACTCACCAGTGTCTGCTGGATTGCCTGGGAGGCAGCACTGGCTGTCCTCTGGCTCTCTTTGGCGTCTTCCACTTTTTCCCTGATTTCAGGAAGAAGCTGTTTGAGTTCTTCCAGCTCACTTTTCTCCTCTGCAGCACCGTCATCTCCAGCCGCTGCGTCAATGACCTCCTGGAGCATGGCTGCCAAAAACATGATATAACGAAGCTAAAGTTAGCTTCAGAATGAGAGAGGGGCTAATTTTCCAGACAATGAGGAAATTGAATCTGCTAAAGTTTAAAAACTACAACACTTTGGCCCCGGACACATGCGGACTATCATGTTTTTTCAAACAATTAAGGAAAGATTCTTCAACTATTAATGTAGTGTTACAGTTTTCTACATAGCAGAAACCGCTATGTAGAAAAAGAAATTGAAGGAAAAAAATTATGTTTATCCCAACTAGTCTGAGAACAAAACACTAAGGGAAAAAAAAACAATTTTCATCACTTCTTTTGGACAAAAAGTAAAAATAGGAGAAAAAGAAATGCCCATGAACATGAAATTTTACAGTTTGTTTGAAAAAGAAGATTTTATGATTTCTTGCCCATTTAAATCTCCACACAGCAGATAAACTTCAATTATTTCCACGTTGACACTTAAACCTCACATTGTCATCCTTAAAGCTACAATTACTTGTACATTTTTAAACAGTAGCACGCAGTAAATTATATTTTAGAAAAATATTACGCAAAACAAAGAATTTCTCTTTAGCCTTTTATTATTCTAATCAAAATAAGTCTTGCAAGTTTTTACTAAAAAAAAAAAAAAAAAGACTTTGATACACCCGTCCATTTATATTATACTCAGAAATAAAGTAAAGTTTAACAAAAGTTAGAATTTTCATCGCTGGGAATAAATTAAACATTTCATAAACCTAAAAAAAGTAAAATAAGCCCCAACATTAATTTTTGTTCAGGTAAAATAAATGATTCACAACGATAGTTTTGCATTTTCTAATTGGGAGAAAAAAGTTTGGGCACAGTTTTTGTTGTTACTACGGTTTAATAAGATGAATAAACTGTTGGCACCTAGACGCGTCTCGATGACCTTTACGGAGCTGTTGTAGTGCTGGATGGCCTGGTTGTACTGGTCCATGGAGACCAGCGTCGTAGCAACATGGTAGTGCGTCTCGGCCAGCAGGCGACAGTGAGGCGGCAAAAGCTTCAGCTGCAAAGTCAGACACTCCTGGAAGTCTTCTAGCGCCTGAGGGTAGTTACCTGGAAGTAAAAGATGTCAGACCTGCAGTGGAGACAGACGACGCTACTGTGAGCCGTTTAGTTCGGCAGTTTACCTGTTTCTGCACTGACTTCACCCAGTTTCAGATAAGCCTGTGCTGCCATCAGCTGGTCGTCCTTGCTTTCCTTTCTGCAGAGAAGAGAAATTTATGAACAGGTTCTCAAAATGAAGACTAAAACAGGATTAATCTAATCATTGAGAGAGAAAAATCTGATCTGTACTTTGGCTTTTCCACATGAAACACGCTTGCCTTTTAAAAATGACTTTGGCCACCTCAAGCATCTCCCAAGCCAACTGCAAATTCCCAACATCCTCCTCTTCCTGAAAGCGTTTCACAATTTAAGAATACTTTGATCCCAAAGGGAAATTAAATAATTGCTATTCATGTAAAATATTCCAGAAATTGCAGATTTCTTTAAACAGGAGCTCACATTATCTTGTGTGTTGTTCTCTTCGTCCTCATCTTCATCGTCGTCGTCATCTGAAATTTTAAAATAAAAAGTGTTAAAGGGTTTATAATCTTTAAAATGTTTTTTTTAAAAAGCGCAAAAACCATAAAAAACAAAAAAGTTTCCCCCGCTGCACACCAGTGTCTCCTTTCAGTTCACCATGTGGGATGTTTTGACGTAAAGCGTTAAAGGTTTAAAACACCGGTGCTTTGTCTATAAACATCTACTACCCTCTGACGTTTCATCAGTCTGTTCAGCCTCTGCATTTGATTCTTCAATTCCTTCATCCTCTTCCTCCTCTTCCTTCACGGCTTGTGCTGAAGCATCTCTGTCCTCTTCGGTTGCTTGGACAGAACTTTTCTCCTCCACAACAGCGGCAGAACTCGAGGTTTCTCCCGCCTCAGGATCTACTGGCTCCTCAGACTCTGAGTTTTCGTTTTCCACCTCCTCTTTGGGCTCTACCTCCGTCTTTTCCTTCTCTGCCATTGCATCACAGACCTGCTTTCGCAGCTCTTCTCTAGTTTTCTCTGCACCAGAGTGGCACACATTTGATTTCTTGACATTATCTCAGCAGAAAGATCAGTTTAAGTCAGACACCTGATTACTCTTTCCAAAAAAAATTACAAAAATATTTTAGAAATGTTCAAACTTAAAGGAATGACTAAAGCTAGGTTGCACGGGTCAAAATGACGGTAAAGTAAACTGACCATCAAGGTTGTCTGCAGAGTCCAGGTTTGGGTTTTTGGGCTGCTCCTCTTCCTCAGATTCTTCTGGGACTCCCTCCAGTGCGTTGCCAAGGACACCGTTCTCCATCCTGGTTCACAAAACAGGATTAGTTCAAAACAAAACGTTTGTTTACAGAAATGCACACCAGGAACAACATTTAGATGTTAACTATGAATTGTAGAGCTATTGAATTAGACACGTACCAAGAGATGTCACCAAAATTTATTCAAAACAGTTTTTAGATGTTTCAAGACATCAAATTGTTAATTCAAAGTCTAAAAACAAGTAAAAGCCCAAGACGTAACCCAAACTTTACTTAATCTGTTTACTAGTTGATCAAGACATTAGGCAAAAGCACAAAGGCTTGCTGACATTCAGACATGGAGTAGCAGAGTCATAAATAAAAGTTATTTCAGCAAATAAGCTTAATTTGTTTTCATTTATACAGACTCCATCCACTAAACCAGGGGTGCCAAGCTCCCTACAACTTTTAGATGCATCTCTGCTGCACCACACCTGAATAGAATAATTAGGTCATCAAGGCTCTGGAGAACCGATCTACACAAGGAGGAGGTAATTAAGCCATTTCATTCCAGTGTTTTGTACTTGTGGCTCATCTAAAACCTGCAGGACAGCGACTGGAGGACTGGAGTTTGACACCTGTGCACTAAGCCATGCAGAAAGCAGCATAAATGAGCCGTAAGTTGGTTGTGATAAGAGTTTTACTGTTTGGACTTACATTTTACTATAATTTAGAGAGTTCTTTAAGACGAGACAAATCTGTCTGAAATTAGCATCAGCATGTTGGCGCTTTACAATCAAATTAATTTGTGCTTTTTAGAGACAACATAATGAGGTGGATTTCATTTTTCCTTTCAAGTACTTACTGAGATTAGCAACAACTAATCTCTTAAAAACAGTGACATTAAGCACGCTATATATTTGCATCAACACTGGTATCGGATTATGTTAGTAGTTCAACATATTATCAGTCTGATATTGTTATTTGTGGAAATAATTCAGTGCTGTGGGGCGTTTAACCGAACGCCAGTCAGTTAAATGCCGATTACTGAGGAGTAAACAGTGCGACTATTTTTATTTAAGGTATTGAAACTGTTGGGGGAAAATGTATAAATTATCGGTAAAAATTGCAAAGACGTCAGATTTTTATATCAGAGCATCCCTATTAAATACATTCAACTTACAAATAAAGGGAAAAAGCTTTTCTAAAATTGTGATAAATCAAATAGGAGTATTAAGATTAAATGCTTAGAAACATAACAAAATGTGCAAAAAAGAGAGAAGAGTTCGGTGTATATTTTGTTTATATGGTAGAGGAAAAAATATACATAAATAAAATGAAATTCTAATAATAATAATAATAATAAACCTTGCAAGCTCCAATAGAGACTTCCCACATAGGAAGAAGGCTTCACCACATTCATCTGCTGTGTCCCCATACTTTGCAGCCCTGCAGAAGAATAAATGAGGTGAAAATTACAGAAATTGTAACAATACTTACTTTAAAATTTTCTGGTACTTGGTGCAGCTCACAGGTGATATTATATAAATTTCAGCATTAATATTTCTTTGAACGTGTTTTGCTATACAGACTCACAGCATGCTGCAGGCTTCCTGGAAGACATTGACGGCAGAAACTACATCTCCCATCACCAGATGCCGTTTGCCCGTGCCGATCAGCTTTTTAGCCTCCTCCATAACGTCACCGGAGCTGCGAAGGGGGGAAGACATGCACATAAAGAGGTTTCATATTCAGGGATTAGTTCATAGAACCACAAAAAAAAGTTTGCGGAATCCATACGTACGTTTCTGCTGCAGCTGTCGACGAGCACGGCTTCTCTTCCGCGCTACGGGAGTCCAAAAACAAATCAATGTCTGAGACAATAAACTTTATTGCTGACTTAGTAGAGTTCATATACAACAGAAAACGATGGCGACGCCTTATTGTTGTTAGCGTCTCGTGGCTACTAGCCAGTTAGCCAAAGAGTGCTAAGTGATAGCGACGATGGCGTTAAGAACAAAATATCACTTCACCGAGAAAAAATATACAGTCTTCCTAACAGAACGTGTATACCATTAACACGCTGCACTAAACAGCTACGTGTCATACCGTAAACATTACCGCCGGAACAAGCTAAAAGCGCGTTAGCCATTTTTTGTGTTGTTGGGGCGGCAGTGAACAATTACAAACGATTAATTTACCTTCCAGAACCCGACGCTGTGGACGTTTCCTCCGGCATTTTAATCGAAGACCAGCGAGATGACAGAAAAAAGCCAGCAGCCTGCTCTGCAGAACCCGATGAACCCAAACAGACCCACTTGAACGGTCCTTGTTGGCGCGCTTAAATAGAGGGAAAAAAATTGCTATGCTGTTTCCGCTTAAGTTGGAACGCGGGAGATTGGAGTTAAAGGGGCCGCAGCACTTATACAGCTGCCCCTTGTGACCGTGGAAAATAACACGGAAACGAAACGAAAAATAAAGACGGACAAAAATAACATCAGAATATTAGCCACAACAATCAGTCGTGTAGGACCGTATGTAAAATAATCAATACACGGTAAATGAGATCACCAAATTTAATCAACGAGTAACATGATCATTTTAGGATATATTTATCAAGTTGTTTATAAAGTACAGCATTCAGCGCCACCAAACCATACGCCACATGCTGCATTTGCCGCTCCACAAATTGAGTTGCGAACGGTAGGATACCTAAGCCTCGTTGGCGCAGTAGGCAGCGCGTCAGTCTCATAATCTGAAGGTCGTGAGTTCGAGCCTCACACGGGGCAAAACTTTTTGTTTTTCTTTAAACAATTGACATGGACCAATCGGGCATGCTAGCGACGTTTTACTCATCGCCAATCAGCCTACCATCATTTATTCTAATAACAAATCAATGTGGTTGGAATTCCAGAATTTGTTTCACTGACCCTTCATCACTAACAGTAAGAGGTAGATTAATGAAATTGCACATTTAATGCATCATTGTTAAGGTAATAATCAAACGAACAAAAAAAATTATAAAATGATTAGGACCTTCCGTTTTACAACTAAGAATTACTGTTCCTAATGTAATTTTACATTAAGATTTTTCTGTGCTTCCTTTGTTTCTAGCAAGAGTTCCCTGCTCGAACTCTTGTCCTTCAGTTTCTGCCGAGAAAGGAGCAATGTAATTGGCTGGCTCCATTCTTAACTTTGGAGCAGGAAGAAACGTGATTGGTTCTTTCTACCACACAATACCGTATGATTTGGAAGAGGTGGATCTTTCTCGAACGGCAGAGGGCGCTTTGGTGGCATATGTCACAGTTTATCTTCCGACTTTAGAGAAGTGTATCCAAACAAACTGCACACAAAATTTGCGATTTAACCACGGTATAATTCCGAAAGTTACCGACGGTACCTAAAACGCTCAGAATTAAATAAACGGATATATAAAGGGATTGCCACTATCAGAAGGTGAAGAATTCTAACTCAGGAAGGCATTATTGAAATCGAATATTTAAGTCGCCATCCACGCTAGCACACGTTCATTACGGAAGTTGGACCACGACATCGGTATAGGGCCAGTGGCGCAATGGATAACGCGTCTGACTACGGATCAGAAGATTCTAGGTTCGACTCCTGGCTGGCTCGTAACTTTTTCCAGGAGAAAAAACACATGTAATTTGGTAGAACTTTGTGTTAAAATGAATAGTAATGTTACACCCTTGGACCACCAGGCGTCACTTTCAATTTATTTTCCATTTTTACATACTGAGCACCTTCCTTCATCCACTTTGTACCTGTAAACAAACCCTTTGGGTACAAAAAAAAAAAAAAAAAAAAAGTCCGGGACGGCAAAATGTACACGGGACAGCGAAAACGATAAGCTGTTTATTTCAGCGGCTCACTAAAAAACCCCCATCAAGACTAGAAAGGGCAATACAATTTAAAAATATGGTCGTCTTCCTAAATTATTATCGGTGCTAGCATGAATCGCTTTTTCAGCTATAACACCACCTAAAACTCTCCTGATTTATTTTAAAAATAGATAAAATGATGACATTTAGAAATTCTTACCTTATACAACGGATCTCCAGCCAAAGAAACTGTTGAAAGTGCCATTTGGCGACTGAAAGTTTAACAAATTTCGAGTTTAGTAATGACGTAAGCGCGTTAGACGTCACCTGCTCAAGAGGTGGCGCCATTGTTCCAAGGGAAAACTTTCCTGTAATTCTGCATTGCAATTGAGCTTATAGTTTGCAAACGAATGATGATAATGAAGTATTAAATGAGGTAAGTTTGTTTAAAAGTCTGTGTAATGTTTAAAAAACCGAATGGTCACTCTGTGGTTTGATGGCGTTGTTGTACTTCATATTAGACTAGTTATTTGTTCATTGCTTTGACATAAAGTTTTATTTTGAATATATATATATATATATATATATATATATATATATATATATATATATATATATATATATATATATATATATATATATATATAGAGAGAGAGAGAGAGAGAGAGAGAGAGTTTATAAGTACAGTCGATATGATATAGATTTTTATTGTACATAAAGACGTCGTGATTGAATTAGAAGCGGGGGAGGGAGCAGATGGAAGAGAGGAGGGCACTGGAGTCTGAGTAGGCTCCGGGCAGACCGACTGCAGATGAAGTTTTCACTCACGCTCACCCGGTGGGACTCTCAGGAATTCAAATTAACCTGCCAGACTTCACCGTGCGACTGACATGTTGCGATGTTTCGCGCAGACTTACAGAACGTGCACTTGTTTCGGATCATTTTGTTGTGTTTTGCACTTTTTCCGGAGGCTGGCTGTAGGTCAGCCGATGCAGGCAGCTGTCATGAGGTGAAGATAGCCTACATGATGCGCCAGATAGGCCCCGTGGAACTGGTGCCAGAAAGACCCGGTACAGGTAAGTCACTAAATAGTTTCAAGTCATTTATTATTTTTAACGTATGATGTTTTAAAAAATAAACAACATGCATATTACATATAGAGTATTATGAATTGAATGTTATATTTTAGTAGCAGAGTACCCAAAAATTGTACTCAAGTCAGAGTAGAACTACTTCAACATATTTTACTCAAGTAAAAGCAAAAAGTAGCTGCCCAAGAAATGAATCAAGTAAGAGTGAAAAAGTCTACTCAAGTACTGAGTAACTAATCATTTAATATTTAAAAATTACATAATCAAATGGACTAAAATATAAAGTTAAGTGAAAATTTTTTCTATTTTAAGGACAAAAATGACAATAATTAATATAAATAATAAAAAAAAAACCCACAACCAGGCAGAAGAAATGTTTTCAAATCAGTTTCTTTCAGTATAAAACTTAAATTGCAGCTGTGTGTCTGTGTCTGGTGACCTTTTGGTTAATACATGTTTGTTTTTCATTCAGTGGGTAGAAAATCCAGAAATTTTACTCAAGTAGGAGTAGAAATACTTCATAATAAAATTACTCAGGTAAAAGTAAAAAGAACAGTAACAAGTTACTACCCAGCTCAAATTTTAATAAACTATTGTTTCTGTTACGGGTTATGAGTGCTGCCAATTTATTTTCTGCTTGATAGTGTAAAAAGGAGCTAAAATTGCAAATTTATATGCTTCACAATTTTCCTCAGTTGTTTAATTCTGTTTAAAAGAAATAAAAAATCTCAAGGAAAATCTCACTATTGATTTTCCTTTTTCAGATTCCAGATCTGAAAATATTTAAAACAGTGTTGGATAATCTGGAACAAAACAGAGGGAATTTGGAATATTGTTTAAAATAAATATTCATATGACACACAAAAGAAAAACATCTCTTAGAAATAGTAGTGGCAGAAAATCTTAACATGTACCTTTTTGTTTTCTTTTGTTTCCTTTTTCATGTTTCACAAAAATGTTATGTGATAGAAAACAACTTTTTTACATTGTTTGTTATCTAATTTAAACATATCACCAAAATTTCCTCAAAACTATTTAAAATTTAAACAATAGGCAAATTCCTGATGGAAAAAATCCTACTAAGAATATTTCTGGAATAACTCCGAAGCATCAATATTCCGATTTAAATTTAAATGATGGCTGTAGCTTTTTTTGGACTCCACAAACTATATTTTGTGTTACACAGACGTCTATCTTTTTGCACTGGGAAATGTGATCCATTTGGTACTCAGAGTGAATGACACAGATCTCGCCATTTCATTCAGCAGCGACTTAACTCGAAAATCCTCTTCGTGTTTATTTTTGTCCTCGAAACATTCGCTGGATTCGTTTCGGGATTTTATTACCAGGAACCACAGGAGCATCCTTGTTATATAAAAACAGAAACTCCATTACATTACTTCTAGGTAGTATGCTTTTTTGTAGTCCAAATTACAAGATTATGTACTTTATATTTTAAATCTTATGTATCATATAGATATTACTCCTTGCTTCCTTTTCTCATTCCAAAGCGTCCAGTGAAAACACAGCATCATCAGGGCATTAACCTTTGATAAATGTATGGCAAAACGGCTTAACGGTCTGCTGTTATTATCTAAAACATATTTTCTATTATAAATATGAACTTAATAGATGTCATTTAACAAAGCTATGTATGAAAGAGCTAATAAATTTCTCTTTCTGAGCCAAACTCTTTTCATTTTAGATGCATTGAGAAGAGATCTAGAAGGGGAACGTTTGTATTTTTAGCAGAAGAAACCTTATTTTATGTGAAGAACAAGCGTTTTGACCAGATTGGTATATTTTTGTGCTGTTTAAAAAGCAATACCAATGAGTTATTGGCTGGATAACTCAAACTCTGTGTTATAAAGTAAAACTATGACATAAAGTCAGCCGTCTCTTCGTGGGCTATAAGTGGATCGTTGCAGCCTCCTCGTTTTCGGAGAACGATTGTGCTTATGTGACAGTTTGAATCATTTAGATCTAACACAGCAGATGGAACTGACAGCTCAATGGTTCTAAAGGGCATTTTGAACGGCTAGGTCTTTCATTGAGCCAGTTTTTACCGTTTTTTTTGGTACTTTTTTTTTACTTAGAGCACTTTGCTGAAATTACATATCTTTGCCAGTTTAATGCATTGAACTTGTCAGTAGTCCTTTTGGAAGATTACACGAGACACAAACCAGTAAGAAATACATTTTAAACAGAAATGGTTGTTTCATATTATAGCTGCAGTATGTAGCTCTTTTACTCAGTAGCTGATATGGACGACATGGGCAACCGCCCAGGGCAGCATCTTGTGGAGGGCCCCCCTCTATAAGTTTTTTACATTAAAAAGAACTTGTTTCACACAGTGCAATGGGTAAATTTGCCCTCTTGAGTGTCTGACAGGTGAGCCGCCGGTAGAGGTGGGTCAGCTTTGTCCTGTGTATTGTCTCGAAGGCAATGCACAGGACAAGTTATTGGCTGGATAACTCAAACTCTGTGTTATAAAGTAAAACTATGATTAAAAAGTCAGCCGTTTTTTTGGAACAGTTTAAACAGTTTAATTTGTTTCACAGGTTAACCTCTGGAACAGATTGGTTTCCCCCAATCTAATTGCAAAAAAATAAGTGTTAAGGAGAAATATTTTCACAGGTTTTATGTCTCCTATTACACAGTCAGGACGAAGTGACAATTTTAAAAAATGTGTAAAAAAAATACTTTCTATAAAAGTCGCATATTGCAGCTTTAAGAGCTCTTTTTAGTCTTTGTCATTGTTGCAAAAGTGTGTGACATGACGTCTGCTATATCACATTCTCCAAATTACAAGCTGGAAATGCAATGTACTGTAACCAGTAAGTAGCAACCCCCTCACTAATTCAGTCCATTGTGAGTAATAAGAATATCTTAAGGTTTGGCAGGACCAGTGTCAGTGCACACTGCAATACACTGAAAAACATCTGAAAGTGGTTTAACTTGAAAATGAAAGTCCACCTTCTGCCTTGAAAATGCAATTTAAGTACATAGAAATTGTTTTGGTTTTAACTCAGAAATGAAAGTTGATTAAGTTGATTTAACAACAAGAGACAAGTTTAAACATTGTTTTTTAAGTTCATTAATTGTGAGTTTTAACTTAATGCTGAAATTAATTACTTTTACTCAGATTATCAAGCTAAAATAACTACTTATTTTACTTTTGAATAGTTACATTTCTTGTTTCAAATTACAAGAGTCAAATTTCTGATCTGATGAAGAATTTTATTAAACGTCACAATGAGTTATACTCAAAAACAAGCTTTGCATTAAAATAAACATTTTCCTTAATAAAACACAAGAGTCAGATCAATGTAACACACTTCCATGTCATGATACAAAAACATGCCGCTAAGCATTCTGGGAAATAGTTCCCACTCCTGTGTTTTTCAAACTCAATTGGAGGTTCGACAAAATTAATGAAAGGTAAATACATCTTAATATCGTACGTTTATCTTTCACAAATTCACACATTTAGGTTCAAAATCTAAGTTTACTTAAAGAATAGAAGATAGACAGCTAAATGTGGCTGGAATGTTTTACAGTGCAGCCGTCTGCTCCTCTGATGTCTCTTTCCCCCCTGATCTCAGTCTGACAGCTTGGTTTGCAGCCATATATAAATGTCAGGCTGCTCAATGGGGACACATGCACAAAGACGCAACAGTCCATGCACACCGCAGGGATTGGCATGAGTGTGAAAAGTTTACCACTACTCTTGTCATCCTGTCGGCTCCCAAAGGGATCACCATGCAATTAGTTTGGTGAAGCACTGAAGTGACTGACAAATCAATAAAAATTAGCCTTATAACTAATGTGGTGGTCAAAGTGCTAACAATGTTCCTCTATTTTATTTCATGACTTCATGCTGGATTTAATCAGTACCTTTGTTATCCGTTATTTATCCTTTTAGGGGAGCCGCTGAGAGTGTGTGTGCATGCTGGGCCCAGCTGCTGTACGAGTAAAATGGAGGACAGTTACATGGCAGCTGTTCGAAGCGAGATGCAGCACAAGATGCGATCCTACAGCTTCGAACTCAAATACCTGATTGATGGACATGGAAAGGCCTTCCAAGGTAGAAGGGTGAAAGAGATTATTTGTGTCTTAAGTAATGAATGCCTCAAAAAAGTATTGAAAGTCTTTACGTTTTCTCAAATCAAGTGAAAACAACATGGAAATCAATGGAAAAATGTCTTGTTCCACTGGCGGACTATACTTTTTAAAATCAATATTAAGAAAGTATTGACTTAAAACAAGATATATTTAGCTGAAAAGTGACTTGTAAGTTAATTTTGTGTTATTTCAAATATACTAATGTATTTGTACTAGAAACTAAACCAAAAATACTTGGTAAGATTTTGTATTTTTACAGTGTATTTGCCATTATTTTGTAGAAAACAGATTTCAGTTTAACATTAAAGGTTGGGGTTTTTTTTTGTCAATTTTTGGTAAAAAAAAAAAAAAAAAAGGTAATAGAAAGCAACACAATAAATTTTATTGATCACGTTTGATTGGAAAAAGTAATAAAAAGACTAAAACATCCTGCAGGCTGAATACTGTTTAAGATAGATGGATAGATAGATGGACGGACAGACAGACAGATAGATAAATAATACTTTATTGATCCCCAAATTTTGTTTTTCCAGCGTTGCACACTATAAAAATTAAAGTTAGGTAAATAAGTATTTGAATAAATAAAATGATAATAAACATATAACAATTGCTAAGTGACACACATCTCCCTCATTGTATTGGTGTTCTTCTTCTCCTGAAATCATTTAGAACAGCAATACAATGAGGTCCAAGAAAGAAAAAGAAAAATCCATTCATTCCAATAATTCATTAAACTGATATAATTTCTGCTTCATGACCCTGAAACCAAAGTGGTCACAATAGCAGTCACAGTTTCAAGAGCTGAACCGTTCTGTCAAGAGCCCATGCCCCCGCCTGTCATTCTCACTTTGTGCGTTCATCATGAAATAGCCAGTTTGTGTCAGTTTATTTTGTCAGGCGCCTCGGTGGCTAGCCAAACAAACAAACAAACCGATGTTCGATTGAGTCTTTGAGGCAGCGAACTCTCCGAGGGAGCAGCGGAAAACTTTGTTACAACACCCTGCTCCCTTTCTCCGTACGTCTTTGATAATCGGGTTTTGTTCTCGACCAATGAGATAGCGAGGGACGAAGAATGTTTACATTCAGTACGTATCTGCAGCAAAGTGTTGTTGCCGTGGGCAACAGCCGGTCTCTAACGGGCTGCTCTGAATAGGAGGAATAATACTCTGCTTGTCCACTTGTCTCTCAACACCATTCACCACCGTGTGTGAGCAAGCGTATTTATGTGTGTGAAAAAGCAAAAAGAAGAGCTTGTGAGACTTTATGTGATTTTGTGCATAGATGTGTCAAGCTGCGTGGAGATTATTAGATTGGGTTTATTGATGGCATACATGACAAACATGCTTTGTTTTGTTTTGTTTTGGTTTTTGTCATCCTGCATCACATCCCACCTCCTCCCAGGCTCCATTTGAATACACGCAGGCTCAGTTCCAGCTACTATTTACGCCAAAGGATGGCTTAACCATCCATGGGTATAATTAATGCGAACACCCATACACAAAGAGGAGCTAAACAAGACCAATGGAGGCAGCACTGAAGACAGGAAGTTTGGAATTTGTAGACAATGTATGAAACTTTTAGTAACAACAGAAATTAATAAAAAATATTTTGATGGCTACAGAAGGTTTGTCAGAATAAAAAAGTATAATTCCTGTAAATTTTAGAAACAGTAGACTTTTGAAACAAATGCTTTAAGCTGTCATACCTGCTGAACATTTAGTGCATTATTTTATTTATTTTTTGATATTATCTGACATGAAAATCTGAAAAAAGTGGCATGCATTTATATTGAGCCATTGGTAGTCGATATTTTGAAGAAATCCTTTTATTCAGTAAAATATCTCTGATTGGATGAATTGCTTTGCCACAGATTCTTGATTTCATTGGGTTTGAACTTTAAATAGGCTATTATTACACATAAATATGCTTAGATCTAAAAGTTTTGTTTCTTTCATGAGTTTCTCCTGTCCCTGCTGAAGAAAAGCATCCCCAAAGCATGAGTTTTTCACAGTAGGGATACTATGTTCAGGCTAATTAATGTACAGAGTTAGTTTTTTCTTGCATATGTAACACTTCCATGTTTGTATCAGATCCAGTAGGTTGACTTCACAACAGGCACATTCGGGTTCATAGTATTTATTCTAACAAAAGAGCAAATCAAGTTGGTGGTTAACATCAGTTCAACAGCTTCTGCCATTATATATTAAATAAAATACAATAAATAACCATAAACAAACTACAAAGCAATAGCTTCCAACGAGCAGTTAGCAGCAGCTAACATTTGTGAAATTAAACATAGCTAAAATGGACAATATTAATAGTGATAACAGTTAGAAACATACACAAAGCATTGCAAAATTACTAATGAAAAACTGTATATGATTTAATTTGTCTAAAATATATGTTAACATATAATATTTATAAAGAAAACACAGAGCTGACCCTAATACATACCACAGTTGCCAAAGGCAACAGAAAAAAGGGGGAGGAGCTTTCAGTTACTGGTTGCTACGGTAACCACCAACTGAGAGCAGCAGACCAGAACATCGATACATTAACAAAAGTCTGGAGAAACGACTCATTGACTATATTAAAATAAATTTAAAGAATAAATAAACAATTTTTGACAAACGTCAAATCTAAAATATTGTTAAATATCGCTAATCTTGAAATACTAATGTATTACGGTAGTACGGATTTTATTTAGGGCATCACAGACTTTTCTTCTCACTACAACTTCAATACAATTTATATATTTCGTTCCACTTTTGGAAATGACAAAAACTAAATAAAATACTTTAAAAGTTGTAGATGTGAGGAATATGAGAAAACGTTCATTGAGTGTGATTAGCTTAGCTAGTCGCTCATATTTTTACAGCATAAAAATGAATTAAATCTAAACTTTCATGTATTTTGCCTTACATTTGGCATCTATTTTAGTGAAATAAACTAAATTAGCAGCACTGTAATGTTCCTCAACAGCTGAGCTGAGTCTTAGCAGATCTCCTCTCTTGAGAGAAGTGATTATAACCCACTGGAGAAACTGAGACATGTCCCATTTGTAGTCAGGCTTCCTTTATTTCTTGTGGGTCTCTTTGGTGTGCGTGTGTGTGCAAATATGCCGCATGCTCCTGGCACTCTAAGACCCTTGTGCCCAGCTGTCGTCCAATCAGAGAGGGTAAAAAGCTAATCACATGTCCCCACGGGGAAGACTTTACTATGTAATTTGATGCCGTATGTATTTGGGCTGCCATCGCCCGGGTGTGGGTATGCGAAAACATAAAAGCTGGTCGCTTTCTCCTAGTCTGTTTTACTTTAAAGAGCACCGTCACTGCTGGCCCAAGCATGCTCTTCAACAGCCAGCCATCTGAAGAAGCATTGCTATTGCATTCAGTAATTATTAACTAAGTTCGTATTTACCCAGTGATTTTCCTAACGAGTCCCTTGGACATTCATGCAATGCCAGCTGTGATTCTGAAACACAGAGTCATAAACACAGAGCGAGAGAGAGAGGATAAGTTGGTGAAAGTCAGAGTGAAATATGCATCTCTTTTAGTGTTTGTGTGTTAGGATGTGTGTATTTGAAATCATCTTTCAAATACACACATTGTCTGTCATCGTAGACATGTAGCCATTGGAAAGTGGCGGTTGCTCTTTTTATTGACATAGGAAACATGGTGAATCATGAGACGGGGCCTCTCATTATCACCTGACTAAAGATAACAGGGTAGTGAAAACGAGCTCAAGGATGAATGAAGTTTGGGCTATTCTTGCTCACATGCAAGAGAATGAAGTCAGTCCAAGGTCGGTTAGGACAGGATTGTGTTTTTGAAAAATTGCTGTTCAAAAATTAATGTTCTTTTTTTTTTTTATCCAGCTGCTGTTCAGGGAGGCTGTGAATGGAAGTGTTTTACATCTATGCACAACTTCACTTAGTAAGCTTACTAGCTCTTTACATAATTAAATGAAGGTATGACTCAAAGAGTCCAGTCCATTTTCCAGAGGGTATGTGTCCATGATCATCTTTGTACTTTTTCTGTACTTATGTTTGTTAGGAACTGTGTAAGTTCAATGCAGAACAATTTTGTGTTACCGACGGGATTTGTCTATTCCTAATTTCTTGTGTTGTGTAACAATAGGCTTTGTTTAACTATGAAGTAATTAGTGCTAAGGGCAATTATGAACACAATTAGTCATTTATATCAAAATTACCAAGTTGGGGCAACACCTGATTACCAGGAAATGATAGCAAAAATAGATTTCAGTCTCATAAGGTTTGGTATTAAATAACAGTAGATGCAGGATTAAGTTTAGCATTGACTTTCTAAAACAGCAAGGCCCTGGTCACAAATATAGAGTAAACATAGACAAGTTCTGTCCAAAATTTATCAACAAAAATACTTCCAGTTAAAATACTTTAATCAACAAACTCACTAAGTTAGTAACCTCTATAATCTATTAAGACTAGTAAAACTATCAAATCAGTAAATGGAACAAATAATAATAGAAACAATGACCAATAAAATTATGCAATCTTGTCAAAATAACTGGTTTAAAAGTCATGTTTATCTGGATTAATTTGGAATGACGCCAAATTAGCATTCAGCTAAATAAGATTAGCTTTGCACACAAAATAACTCAAAGAATGATATACCTTTCACTGCGAACATGTATGTTTAAAACCCAGATTTGAATTGAAGAATTTGGAATGAATCTGAACTAATTTTTAGTCTAGTTTCTAGTGTAAATATATTACTCTTGAAATAAGACAAACTTATAAGTTTCTTTTCAGCAAAATATAAGAACTTTTTTTAGGTTAAGAATTACTTAATATTGACTAAAAAGTGCTAGATTCACTGACAGATTGTTTCACTAATAAAACATTTTTCCCATATTAGAAATAAAATAATCTATCAGTGAATTTTTTAGAACTTTTTAAAATCAGTATCAAGAAATTATTGACCTAAAACAAACTCCTATATCTTGCTGAAAATGTACTTTTAGTTAGTTTTGATGTGTACTGAAATATTTCCACTAGAAACTAGTCAAAATGCTTTGTAAGATTTTCTGTTTTTGCCGTGCAAGTTAGGGCCTGTTTACACGACAACAATTTCGGATGAAAACAGAAGAGTTTTGTTGTGTTTGTGCTGCACATTTACATGCAACCACCGAATGTTTTCTCTGACAACGGCACATATTGAAAACGGGTTCCAGAGTGTAATGGTTCTGAAACGTACCGGCGTTTGTTGTCTTGTAAACAGGGGAAATTGATCTTTTCTGTCAGGGAATCCTAGCTCATGCATAATGTCACGCAAAATCCTACAATCCACAGAAGAAGAAGAAACTACTGACAATGCTGGTGTTACTACAATTCGTGTGTCCGCATCAGATACGGTTCCCTCTGCGTCTCTTCACCGCTCCGCGCTGTCCAGGTGGCAAAATATACGTGTGCTTGTTCAGTGATCATAACAAGTACTCGCTTGTTAAGCGCTCTTATCTAGAGAACTACGGACACCGTAAAAGCTCAAACAACGTGTGTCAGCAAAGTTATCCCATTTTTTTTCCAACTGCGCCCTAATCAGATGCACATTGCGTGTTTTCCCCCAGTATTTAGGGGAACGGTACCTGATCGGGAAACGCGAATCAACGTTCTTTCAAGTAGAACTTACACATGCTCACTTAGTTTCAAAGAACCTAGTGCCAACTAGTGGCGTGGCGAGAGCATTACACGTTTTCCATGTGTACCCTTATTGTGTAAATAAAGATTGTAATTGGAATGTCTTCATGTAAATGTGTTAACAGAAACGAAACAAAAATTTATTTTTTGCTGGATCATTGTCATGTAAAGATTTCAGTCAGAAGGATATGAGGAGGTTTGTTTAGCCTGTTACCATGGTAATATTCTAAAATGTTGTCAGATGTAGCTCGAAGTTGCCAAGGTTCATTGTACCTGATCTTTTTTTGTCTTCCAGAAATCTTTGAGTCACTCGTGTCCTTCACATCGAACCTGACATGCAGTCTGTTTGACAGCGCCTACTCCGCTCTCGCATCAGACTGCCAGCTGCCTGTGTTCCAGCTGTTTTCCGACATCAGACGGCACCTTTCAGGAGAAGCTAACTCCTCCCTCAACAACGCAGTGCGCCGATTTTATAACGATCTCTTCCCGCTGGTGTACCGCCGCCTGCTCAACCCTGGGATTGGCCGTCCATCAGCAATATCTCATTTATCCTTCTTATCCAACCACGATGACTGTCTGTGGATGACACAACAGGATGTCAATCCGTTCGGACCTCATCCTCGACTGCTCGTCAGCAGCCTGTCTCGCGCTCTCGGACCTGGTCGGGCTCTGAGCCGGCTGCTGAGGCTGGCAGGAGAAGTTGTGAATTCAACAGAGAAGGTGACCTTATCCAGGGAGTGTGGACGGGGATTAGTAAAGATGCAGTACTGTTCGCACTGCAGAGGTCTGACGCTGATACGGCCCTGCACTGGACTGTGTCACAATGTCATGAAAGGATGTCTGGTAAGTGTCTGAATGCTTTTGTAGATGCTTCTTAGTTTGAACCACAGGAATATATATTTTCAGTTTATTGTCACCTGTGTGTTGGTTTGTTTCCATGTTTCAATTTATTCTATAGTTTTAGGAGAAACACAGATTAAAAACTCTATTACAAATCTCCTTCAAAATCTGCTGGACATCATGCAACGGCCACCACAGAAGAACAAAAAGATTGTTTGGAAAGAAAAGAGTGTCTGATATCTCTCCACATGGTTATTTGGTTATTTTAAAGCAAAACAAGAAACAAATACTGCAAACATAATATTTATTTCAGCTGGCTAACTGATTCAGTAATCACTTATGTTATGGTAAATAATTCCTAAATATTGATTTAAAAGTGCTAGTGTCACTGGCAGATTCTTTCATTGATAGCAAGAGATTTTTTCCATGTTATAAGTGAAATAATCTGCAAGTGGAACTACTTTTTTTTTGTCAATTTCAAGAAATTATTGACCTAAAACAAGTTCCTTCAACTTGGTGAAAAGTTAGTTTTAGGTTAGTTCTTATTTGATGTGTACTGAAAATGTTAACACTAGAGTCAAAAAGGATGTATGTACGCGATATGGTTGGAAGACATATCATGATAGTTTCATTTCAGTCGAAATCGGTAATTATTAATTGCTTTTTTTTGTTTTAAATATCTGAAATATTTCCAAATTGGTAGTGTGACCTCTCCTCTTATATCTGCAGTTTTCTCTTCATTCTTTTATTTTTATTTTTAAGCAGCTTTGAGGCACAGTGGCAAAATCTTAAATTGCTGCTGCACAAGTTACTCAAAATTATTGCTAAGTAACCACAAGTTCCTCAACAAGTTACTCAACAGATTGTTGCTAGGTAACCAAAGAGTGCGTTAGTTTCTGCTTAGCTGGCAGTAAGAGGTTGAGAGGCTGAAGCCTTTCCTCTGCCTACATTCCCCAGAATGCTGTGCAGTTCCGTCTCCGAGTTCTGTGAATATTCTATAAGTTGAATATTGAACATTCTTTCAAACATATTATCTGTCGATACTGATCAATAGAAGCAGCGTCAGCTTCTATACACCACAAATCTGGAACAAACGTCCAGAAAACTGCAAAACAGCTGAAACAGGGAGTTCCTTTAAATCTAGACTAAAAACACAGCTGTTTAGAGTTGCTTTTGAAACCTAATCATAAAAAATTAATCAATAATCTGATGTGAAAAATGTAATGTTGTTGGCTGTATGTTCTATGACTTTGTATTTTTGTGTTTTTATGATGTAAAGCACTTTGAAATGCCTTGTTGCTGAAAGGTGCTATACAAATGAAATTTGATTGATTGATCACTTGTCCATTACGATATACATATAGTTGCCCAGTTATTTTGTTAATAACTAGTAGGTTTATTTTATTTTTCATATCTCTCGTTTTGCTTCCTTAAATGCAGGTGGGTGTTTCTGAGCTTGGTGCCCCCTGGGGACGCTTGGTGGTATTGCTCCAAAGGTTAGCTGCTACTTTAGCAACCAGCAGCAACCACAACAGCATGGAGCTAGCTCTGCTGGCAGTTCGAAACCATGTGAATGATGCAATACTACACGCACAACTGCACGGTCCACGAATCACAGCTACAGTAAGAATAAAATTGGGTTTGAGTTTCTTTTTACAAAAAAAGGTTAAAAAAAAAACTAAGTTGAGATTTTTTTCTCCACTGAAAATTATTTGGACATGTCATCATTCTACTTTAAATATATATTTTACATTTGAAGTAACTCCAGCTTAAATTCACTTACGGTAATAATAGAGTCATTTGAATGTTGGACACAGACTGAGAACGACCGTGGGTTTCTTTCAGCCTGGTAGTTGGATCTGCTTGTACCTAGAAGGGCTAAAAACAGCCTCATTCTTCAGGGATCCTGGGGTTCCCCTCAGTCTGCGTGTGTTCGCAGAAACGTGTGAGTGTGAATACAGATCCAGTGCCAGACAAAGACCATCGTTGGCGGGACAACCGATACCCAGAATGCTGCTTGGTTCTGAGTGATGAGAAAGTTTCTGTGGCTAATCTGTGGACAAACAGACGACACACAAACAGAGCCAGGAGAGTGCGCGCAAACACACACACACACGCACACACACACACACACACACACACACACACACACACACACACACACACACACACACACACACACTGTTGGAGGAAAAGATAGAGTCACCATCCAACTATGAAAGACTCAGTAGAGTAGATTCCTGAGGTAAACAAACATACACAGGAACACGACTAATTGCGCCATAGAATGAAATACCACTTCATTGAATATCTGCTGTCATTTCAGGAGAAATGCGTATGCGCTATGTGCATTACAATGTTTAGTTCAACAAATTTTGATTAAAATATACAAAAAGTAAGAATGAGTGCTTTCATAATAGAACAAATTAAATTAACCATAGGGCTTCTCACATAAGGGGCTGCACAGTGGCGCAGTTGGTAGAGCTGTTGCCTTGCAGCAAGAAGGTCCTGGGTTCGATTCCCGGCCTGGGGTCTTTCTGCATGGAGTTTGCATGTTCTCCCTGTGCATGGTGGGTTCTCTCCAGGTTCTCCGGCTTCCTCCCACAGTCCAAAAACATGACTGTCAGGTTAATTGGGCTCTCTAAATTCTCCCTAGGTGTGAGTGTGTGTGCATGGTTGTTTGTCTCTGTGTTGCCCTGCGACAGACTGGCGACCTGTCCAGGGTGACCCCGCCTCTCACCCGGAACGTAGCTGGAGAGGAACCAGCAACTCCCGACCCCATTGGGGACAAAGGGTGATTAGAAAATGGATGGATGGCTTCTCACATAGGGAACATTAAATGTAAAAGGATTTATCATGCAAAGCATTCCTATTTGCCAAGTTAAGCTAAGAAGTGGGGCTACAAATGATAGTAAATTAAGAGCTGTTTTTGACCGGCTCTTATTTAGGAGCCGAGCCACAAAAGCCGGCTCTCTGAAAAAAACAGAAATTCCCATTACTAGTACGCAGCCCTGTTCTGCCAATATTCGGGACAAAATAGCAACACCGTGGTAAATAATTTAAAAACTTTTTCACCTTTATTGCGACAATGATCTAATTTAACTGAACATCAAACATCTCTGTCAGAAGGAAACATTTTGAAAATAATAATAGTACAATAGCTGGTAGCGCTAGCTGAGTTTCCATTCACCATGTAACAGCGCAAATTGAAATAACGAAAATAAATTGGCTTTATGGAAACACAGCAATTTAGAAAAAAAAAAAACGAAAGTTTTTTGGCCGTTTTGAAATTGGTGTATTTCGCAAAACCGCAAAGGAAACACTTTTTCTTTTAGCGTCACACGAGTCACATGATCAACAACCAGATGTTGCCACTGGCGTAACCCACGAAGAAGAAAACAACAGGAGGCAATTGGGATAACATGGCGCGACTTTTTTCCCCCCCCTGATTTATCGCCTGAACCGTAACGTTCCATTTAAAAACGTTCACGCTCTGAAATTTTATTTTTTTCGACATTAGCGGAATAATAGCCAAGTTTCTGCGCACATTTGTAATAGAAACGCTGTTGCCTTGCAGCACGAAGATTCTGGGTTAAAATTTCAGCCATAGGTCTTTCTTTATGGGGTTTACATTTTTTCCCTGTGGATAGCTGACATAGTCCAATACCCGTAAATATGCACACTTTTATGACTAGGATGCTAACATAATGCCAGATATTGACTTGATAATATCAGAAACAGCTCTGTTAGCTGGGCTTTGCAAAATAATAAGGAATCTGACTTCGGTTCGGCTTTGGATTCAATAAAGACATTCAAAAAATAAATATATAAAATAAGACATTTTTTTGTTTAATGTAAAAATTTATACAATAAATGTTTTTGAAAAGAAGACAATGTTTTTAATTAAACTAAAACAATTAAATTATTAATTCTCTTCAGATGACCACATGATTTTCTTTCAGATTAATAGTAAGTTTGGCTAATTCATTCCTAAATTTACAATTTTTTATGAAGCAAATTTCTGTTGTTTTGGATGTCTGCGTAGACTAAGTGTTAACCTCCGGACTCACATAGACAAGCCTTGGGGTTTACAGTTATAGTTTCTTCCTGTACTATATACCTTAAAAAAAATTTTGAATAATTTTTATAAAACTGCATGTGGAAAGTAGGCAAAGAAAATAAAAAAAAGCAATATTCAAGCCAAACTGTTTAAAATTTAACAGACAAAAACTAAAACCTGACAAAGCAGAAAGCAGTGACAAGTTGGTAGATGTCGCTTCTTATTTGTTCAATTGTTTTAAAACCTGAAAAGATTTTTGGAAACGGTACTGTTTTATTCTTGTTGAAAATAGATCAGCTCTCCTCATGCAAACTGTCTACTCCTCTGCAGGTAGAGAAGGTTTGTGGGCCCCAGGAACCTGGTTTCATGCTTATGGATACAAAGTCATCCCTAATACACCCTGTAACCCAGGCAACACTACTCGCCTCGAAGAGGTCGGCGGTAACTCTGTCTGCTTCACCTCATCGCCACCTGCAGTCGCATCCCCAGAAGTAAGTTACATCCAGGACCTCTCAAAAGTATTAAACACACTTTTAAACTTCTTTAGACTACTTACACAAATTTTAATGAATTCTCTTGAGATTTTATGTAATAATATGTGATATTTCTACTAATAAAAATCTTTAAAGTGTGGCATACATTCACATATTCCTATCTGGTATTTATGATGCTGTTTGTTTACTTAAAACAGTCACAGTTGGTGACTCCTAAAGAATATTGGTTACACTGTATAGTACTCTGTATGTAAGTCATATTTTACAGGTTTTTATTTATTTAAAACAAAAACTAACACCCATCATCTTTGTGTTGCATTCTCTGGCCAGAATAATTATGTTTTAATGTGATAGATTAATTAGTTTATAATTCCAATAAAACACAATGAATTTCAGGAGAGTAATTTGGGAAAATGCTTAGTATTAATATTGATACTCTTTCAAGGCCCTGAAAATTTGATGTCGTCCTTTATTTATGATTAAAATGAGGAAAGGTATGAAATATTTTGTGAATTGTACCTTTCTTCTCTGCAGGTCATTCCCCCTTAAAGGTTCGAAAGGAGACAAAAGTCGAAGCCTGAAAAAGCTATCAAGGTAAGGTGTTTATGTTCAGATGAGATAATTTTTTTACTTTTTAAAAGGGTTTTTTAGCTGTTTTTGTTTTTGATCTAGTAGTTCTTTTTTTGGTTAAATATTTTCAATCAAGTCTGTTAGATAAACTGGATTAGATTTGTCAAATCCAGTTTATGACCGTCATTGTCTGCATTTCAGTTGCTCGGCTTTGTACCAAAATCTGTAAATTTTTTAGGGAATTTGAGATCTCCATCCAGCGGTACCAGTGGTTTTTGTCTGAGCTGCCAGAAATGCTTTGTGAAAGTGAAATGGAGGTTGAGCAGCACACATGCTGGAGTGGTGAAGATGTCGTAGAAAGGTACGTTGGTTGCGTTGTGTCTTTGGTTTTAAGCATCTCTCGCGATGTGTATAACTGCATTCTCCTACATCTCACGTATTTGGAAATAAATGTAAGGTGAGCACAGATTTTGCAAAATTTCCAGATTTTTGCTTGAGTAAACAAAGACATTGACCAGCGATGCTTTTTACAAAGTAAGTTTCCACTTGGTACATGCATATATATTAGACTCCTGCATGTTCAAAATTCATTATTCATGTATTTACCAAATTACAGGATTTTGTATTAGGTAATTTCAACATATTTGCAGAAAATTCACTTATTCTTAGTATCTAAATGACAAAATGTCTGTAAAAAGCCCCCCATAAAATGTCAGTTTTGCACAAAAAAGATGACTCCTAATAGGTTGTTGATTTCAAACCTGCTATGTAGTAAATAAAGAAAAAAATAATATTTTTATGTTTTCTGAAGTTATGACTTTCAGATGCTGTTCATTTGTTTTAGATAAGTTTTTTTTATCTGATCATTTCTTTTTTCCTCCATTTGTCCTGCTTTTAATAGAGCAAACACAGCATTTACCAAAAATGATGCACATTTTAATTTGCCTTCATCCTAATCCTTAGTTTTGTGAGATAGAAGGAAATTTACCAATATTCAATATTCAACAGTTTATTCTGAATGTCAGTGTGTTCTTGAATAAGCATTTAAGTGGAATGTTATAGAGGAATGTTATCGTCCATTTTGCATGTATGACGATACCGCATCCTGGCAAATGTGCAGGACAGTGTGTTCTGAGCTGTACTTTCTGTGTGTGTGTGTGTGTGTGTGTGTGTGTTATTCCAAGAAGTTGCCAAGGTGGGGGACGGTGGGAGGTAAAAGGGTTGTTAAGGTTAGAGAGTTCATTTTCAGAGTCTTTCTCATGGTGATTACATTGGCAGCTTAACTGGTAACAGGACAAATGGTCATGCACACACACACACACACACACGCACACACACACACACACCCACCCCCACCAACACACACACACACACACACACACACACACACACACACACACACACACACACACACACACTACACACGTATCCCTGTCCTTTAAAGGGGCAGGTTATACAAAATAAAATTTTTTGAACTTTACATCATGTTGTAATGTTTTTCTCTCATCAAAAATATGATGGAGTTTTGCTTTGATTCTTTCATGCATGTTTTAGAAATCCTTTAATCTCCTTTAATCTCCCATGGCAACCAGTCAGCTGTGCAAAACGCCTGAGTGGATGTAGCTCTGCCTTTAAGATGCAACTCCTCCCCCACTCAGCTCCTTCAGACTAGCCAGCCACATTTAGCAAACGCCTGGCAGAACTGCGGATCTGCTGAGCTACTTCTCAGTGAAACGTTTGTAAAAATGTTTTTAAAGGGTTAATAAAGGAGCCATGTTATGGTGACTTTCTGAAGGCGGAGTTACAGAAAGAGCAGAAGGTTTTAAAGAGACAGAGACCCAATTTCAAATCAAAGTCAAATTTCTCTTAAGGCATATTTGATATATCTTGCAATTTTATAACTGAAGGTAACATAGTTACCTAATTATGCTATAAAATGGCACAATGTGCCTGTTTTTTGTGTTGGTTTGCCTCATGGTGGAATTTAATAATACAATCTTAAATAAATTATGAGACAATAACATGCTGCAGTGCAAGATGACACAGTTGTTATCATTGTCACCATTGAGCATGAGGTTCAAATCCTCTTTGCATGAGTTCTTGCCCAGTGATGACTGAATATTGGTACCAACACTTCAAAACCAAATGGGTCTGGAAAATGAATGGATGGAGCTAAACAAACTGACTACTTCCATTTCTTTCTGTAAATTAAGAGATATGTTTCTGAAGGGTTTATTAAGTATTGAAGATTACATTAAACTACAAAGTTTTAGAAGGGAAAAAGTCATTGTTTCCTTCACAATGCACCAACAGAAACTAAACGTCCCATCGCTCTGTGCGATTTTTTTTGATGTTTAGGAGATTTAGCTTCAGTAATCGTCTGTCATCGTGTTCTTTCTTGTTCCACTCAAAGGACCAGAAGAGATGTCGCTTCTGGCTGGAGTTGGACTGCAGCCAGTCTGAGCCTCTTTGACCTCTTTACATCTTCTTCTCCTTCGTCCATCTATCCACCCACTGATTCATTCATCCGACCATCCATTCATCTCTCCGTCCGTCTATTCAGACCTCCATTCATCTCCACCGCCCTCTGACCCACTTCACTTACAAATGTCTGCGTTGGTGAGAGTATATGTATGTGAGAAAAAACACTGGATGGCAGTAAATGATGAGAAAGTCTGAGACTGGATGATGGAGGAGAAGAGAAGACATTACCTTTTCTTCCTAACTGCAAACCCACTGAGGCCTCTCTCTAGCGAATACGAACTGTTGGATGTTCATTCATAATTGTCAGTATTTTCTCAGATATTTTAGTATAATTGGGAAAGCTAAGTACCTTGGCTTTAACTTTTTCCTGTCACAGAAAAAGTTAAAGTTAAAGCCCCGTCACCAACACAGAGGCGACTCTGAGTCACTAGATTGGAGTTTGGAGATTCCTGTTGAAATGCAGGAAATTTGTTCACCTGCAGCACATTGGAGTAGCTCCGGACTTTGATTGAGATTTTTTATTTTTTCAGTTTTCAAAACTTCATTCCTGCCTTTCTGGGGGGAATTTATTTATTTATTACATTTTTTTTGACAACTGCTTATTCTTGTGTAGTTTGGACAGATCTTTGGAGATATTTTTCACACTTTGCTGTTTTGTGATGATGCGTAACCATAGCAACGGGGCGTTTCACAACAGGGAGCAGCTAATTAACATTGGAGAAGCTGTAGTAATACCACGACTTTTATTTCACTGCTCGTTGGGATCAATAAAATATTTTTGAATTTTCAGTGGAATTGCTGTGACTCCAGTTTGGTTGCTGATGTTGCTTTTCACGGCTGCAGTCTGTTGCTGTTTATCTTTGGATTGTGACATTTATCCACAGTGTTGGCCCAGCTGTTTTGTCTAATTTGTGCCCTGCCAGTCCCTTAAACCTTCTGGAGAAGTTTTGTTAAATCCCTCGATGGAGAACAGAGCCATCTTGTGCTGGTTTTGTTTGTCAGAAAATAAAGTAAAAACTCCTCAGTTCTTAAATTTTAAGCTTTCCAGTTGTGAGAGTAGAGAGGATGAAAGTTGCTGCCAATATCTGGGTTTATAACTTTCAAAATGCAAAACTGAAGCAAGAAACTGAGAGAAATTTTACTTGCGTTGCGTTTGTTTTTCTCTTTGTAAATTATTCTTTTAACATCAAAACAGCCGAAGGTTTGAGCCAGTTGAGTCAAAGCCAAACTGATCAAAGAGACTCGACGCTTTAGGGCTAATGGCATAAAAATTCACTTTCTTTGTTCTCTGAAGTATTTCATAAAATCTCAGCACAGACTTTGTACATCTTCAACACCCTCTTCATAAAATCTACTTTTTATTTCAAAGCTTTGTAGCTTTAAGTCAGTATTGCCAGGTTGGCCTTTCTACTTATCTGATTGTTTAGCATACATAGGCTACTTTGATTAGTCATGTTGCAGCATATGTACAGATTTTTGTGGATGTGCTGAAAAATGTGATCTTTTACATAATTTCCTCACACTTCGATCCATTTTAAACCAATTTTTTAGACAACAGGAAGAAAACTCTAGGAACCCCGTTAGGGATTTTTATTCATTGATGGTCTAATTTGCAAAGCTTTTTCTAATCTGAAAAGATGTCAAACATTTTAATGTAAACGGAAAGTGTCTAACAGCAGATTTTTATGGCGCTGCTGCAATAAACACTCGATCCTTGCAGTGGAAAACAAAAAGTCATGTAGAGTGAAATGAATCAGCAAAGTTTCTGTTTAGAAATTTGCATTGAATTAAGTTTTTTCTAAGTACTGCATATTGGTCTTGTAGGGGGAACAGTATCATTTTCAGATGAACCCAAAAGACGTGCTAAACTCTAAAGGACCCTTTAAATGTTTAAAAGTTTTCCCATCAGATTACAAAGCTTATTTATTCAGTATTAGTAGCATATTATTGGTTAAAAAAAAATTACACACATCAATAGAGAAAGCTAGGAAAAATGTATAGTAGAGTTTCCATTGCATCATAATTTTTAACATCCAAATAAACTCAGTATTTCGGTCGTCAAGAACCAAAATGTGGAGGTTTTATAGAACATGTGAACATCTTATGGATTATTTTTCAGGAATTACATACCCTAATTAAAACGATATCTGAGTACTGCCAAATAGGGAGACAGAAATCTAGTAATTTTTATTTCTTTTTGTTTTTTAATTAAAAATTATTTATCTCCCCAAAGATAAGACAATGGAGACGGGATATCGTTTTGCAAAAGTTATTCTGTTTTTCTTTAAAATGTAACAAAATGAAATATTTAAAATGATTCATATGGTTCTCAGTTATTATTGGCACAAACTGTTCTTTTAATTGCTAAAAGTATATACATATATAAATGTTTACCAGGGGCATAATTTAAATTTAAACATTTCTTTTCTCATTTTGTGGAGATGCTTTCTATTGTGATAGCTTTTTGCTTCCAGAAGGGGGCAGTATTGCACCAGCATCCCAAACCAAAGTGGATATAAAATATGAAGCTGCGTCTCCAGGAACTATCCAAACCGCAGCGTTTATTACCGACATCCAGGACGACCAGGTGCATGCTTCAGATGTTTGTAATGTTGTGCTTGTATATAAATAAAAAGGTTCATAGATGCATGTGTGTGAAGTTAAATAGCAGAGATGCTGAAGTGACTAAATCTCACTCAGTCGTTATTTTCGCTTCTCTTGTGTAAATCCGTGTTTGTGTCTCAGTAGAAGCACTTTAAAACGCTCAGTGTGGATGAGACACACGGAGGAATCAGGGATGGATGTCTGTGTTCGTTGCCACTGGCAGCCTTGAAGAATCCGACGGCTGCGGGAACGCGGCGTTGTCAGACGGGTGATTTATGTCTGCCGCTGTCCGGATCTTATTAAACGTCACTCATAGTCACGTCTCGCAGTGGCACAGCCACTGCGGTATTATCATTTGGTGTCAAACACCCAGTAGCCGTTCCATCTGTAATCTGCCCAAGAAGCCCATTTAAAGGCCTGACAGGTTCCTGGGAGCAGGACATACTGGACAGAAGAAAAGGCTTTTGATAAGAAGATCCGATTTATTTTCATATGAAGTTAAAAAAACATCTCCTCTTGCAGGATTTGTTTTCTTTAAAGCCTATTATTTAGCTTTAGCTTATCAGTTACGATAGTGATAATCAGGAGTTGTTAATTTTTTTTAAAACATCTATTTTCAAAAGAGTATTTTTTACTTGTCTACTCAGGGAGACAGCATGTGTTTCACAGTGTCTGGTTCTTTGTTTTCTTTAGTTTCCTCGTTATCCATAGTCTAAAAAAATGGAAGAAAATCAAGTTTTTCTGTAAAAATGTAGGAAAAGGAGTAAATTAAGACACCCCTATATCTGTAAACGCATAAGTTAGCTGAAATCATTCAGGGCTGTCAAACACAAAATCTTACCAAGTCTTCTGTTCCAGTTTCTAGTTCAAATATTTCATTATATGAGCTACTTCTCAAATCAAAATTAGTCGATTTTGCTTGAATTTCCACAATACTTATCAAGAATCTGCAGGAACTGATTGATATAGTTTGGCAGTAAACAGATAAAAACTGCATTAATTTGGTTAATAACATAATATTTAAGCACACTTAGTGTTTAGTCTAGAATCTAGAGGGCCACATAAAAAGCTACAGCGGGCCAGATTTGGCCCACGGGCCTTGAGTTTGACACATATGCCTCAGGTGAAGCTTCAGAAATAGCAAAAGTTTTTAAAGAAACAAAAGCCCAATTTCAAGGACTTAAATTACAAAAATCAAATGTCTTTTATTTGATATATCTTGCCTTTTTATAACAACTGAAGTTAACATACATAATACCCCTTTAATACACTGTTGGTCAAAGTTTAAAAGTGACTATATCTCCGTTAAATTATTTGTCGTATTTGAGGAAACTAAAAAGCAATAACACACAGAAAAACTCCTTTACACTTGATGTCTTTAAAAGCATTTGCTCTCATTGCCTAATTAGCTTTCAGATAATATGTGTTGATGTAACTCTCATATTTGCTGAAAAGTCTGAGAAATTAGTGATGCTAATCTAACACACTGTGAGCCTCAACCCTTATTAGCCTTTCGCTAGCAATGCTACGCTCAAGGCCCTCTGCTTCATTAATTATTGATTTTGCAATAACATATTGCATAGTCATAGCAAAATAAATGCATTGCTGTGTTGCAATTTCCATCATATATTTTCTGACAAAACTTGGATTTGATAATCAATACAGCTTTAATCTTCATCTGTAGGGTTCATATTTACAAACTGGACGTGGATCAGCTTAGCTTAAATTATAATTTTCTTGCACAGAAGTGAATCCGATGTAGCGTCAGTATTTTAGTGCTTTTATTGTTTTGCGTTTGATCTGCAGGTGTTTCCTAAAGATCTACAACATTAAAGGAAACGGCATCGTTAATCACATTAGAATGATATATTACACTCATTTCCATTTGCTGCGTTTCCCTCGGTACTAAAAAGGTCACCGAATTAGAAACCTCCTTCTTGTTTCTCTCTGGGAAATTAACATTTAAATGTAAAAGGGAAACCTTGTTATGTGATGTAAAAAAAAAAAAAAGGTTACTTTTCTGCAGCGCTGCACTTTTTGCTCCGACTTGTAAGAATAAGTGATGCTGAAGTTGTTTTCCTCTCACTACCTGATTACAAGGATCTAATTTGTAGACATTCTGCTGCCTCCACCTTCGGGCCTTTGGGCTCCATTAACCGCTGAGCTCTGAGAGTCGTTAGAGGAGAAAATTAAAATACTCACCATTGCGTTTTTCACAATTAAGCCGGTTGGTCGCCTTGTTATGGAACATAATAACCCTTTGATGTTTGTCTACTGACAAATGTCTTGCTGAAAAACTGCAGTCTTGGGTCTTCTTCTGCTCTACATCAAAAAGCTGCTTCATTATGTCTGCATTTATGAAACAAAGTTCAAAGCAGCTTCAGAAGAAAATAAAAAAGCTTTGTGCCTTTCTGTAGTTTCAAAGTCATACACTTTAAAACATTTGAAGATAGTTTAACTTGAAAAAGAAAGTCCACCTGCTGGCTTGAAAATGCAATTTAAGTCAACAAGAAAATTTGTTTTGGTTTTAACTCAGAAATTAAAGTTCATGAAGTTGATTTAACAACAAGAGACAAGTTTAAACATTATTTTTTAAGTTAATTAATCTTGAATTGTGAGTTTTAACTTAAAGCTGCAATTCAAATCTATTATTTTCTAGTCAAAATAACTTATTTTACTGTAGAATAATTAAAATTCTTGTTTCAAATTGCATGAACAAAATTTCTGATCTCATGATGAATTTTATATAACATCACAATAAATTTGTCTCAAAAACATTAATGTGAACAGGACATGAAAATAAACATTTTCCTTAATAAAACACAAGAGTCAGATGAATGTAACGCACTTCCATCTCTGGATACAAAAACATGCCGCTAAGCATTCTGGGAAATAGTCCCTTCTCCTGTCTTTTACTACTTTCAGGTTTTTTTTTTATGTGCAAACCTAAAAACTCCAGTTCATTAACAAAAATCTTTCACAAATTCACATATTCAGGTTAAAAATCTAAATTTTGCTAAATTTATTTGACGTACAGAGTAGACACAACTAAACGTGGCTGAAATGTTTTGCAGTGTATGTCTTTGAAACTCACCTCAGCTGCGTGTGTTACCTGCGGTTAATAAACACAGACGCATTGTGAACTTTAATAAGGATTAAAGAAAACCTAAATGAATACTTCAGCTCAGTGTTTGTGAGGTGTTGACAGGACAGATGCAGTGGGCGTGAGGCTGAAACTGATCCCTGAAATCTCTGCTGGAGCCTGAGGAGTCTTGGGATTTTCCCTGAGGGGAAAATATGGGTCTTAACAGCTCTTTTATTAATTTTATTCATTTTTTCTCCCTTCTTGCTTTTTTCTTGCCCTTCCGCTGTCATCGGTTTTACAATCTCCCCTGGTGGGGCATGCCTTTCATGACGCATGTTAATACTTTCACATGTTGCCATGTATCCTGTTATTATGTGGGATCACTCTGGTGCACATCATTTCCTGTTTTCCTTTCTTCGCTGAACTTAAATGACTCAATAAGCAGAGATTGTCAAGGATGCACCTCCTGATCTTTTGCTTTTCATTGATATATCTTTGCAGGCATGAAAGCAGTTTCCATGGTGACGTTGTTGAAAATGGATAATTTTTGTTTACTTTGCAATTTACATATAAGGGTTATGTCTGATTATGTCAAGTTTCATGTAATATGGCAATACTAGATGTTTTTATCTGAGATAATCTGAGATTATGGGAATGAGCTTCAATAAATGTCTTTAATCTGCACAGAAAATGCTTCATTTTTAAAAGAATATGTTCTAAATGTCCAGCAATACTAGATTAATTATTAAATACCAGATTTTGTGTGGAAAACAAACAATTTAAACTAAATCTTTCATACAAACTTCAAGTTGTTTTTTCTTTTTTGCTTCTTTATTTGTAAAACAATACAACCACCAGGTATTGTGGCCCGTATCAAAGTACCGTATCAAAGTACTCCTAGGTACGGGCCATCAGGTCCCTGTATGACCGGTGTCAGAGTCTGGTCCGCATTGCTGGCAGTAAGTCGGGCTCGTTTCCGGTGAGAGTTGGACTCCGCCAGGGCTGCCCTTTGTCACCGATTCTGTTCATTACTTTTATGGACAGAATCTCTAGATCAGCCAGGGTGTTGAGGGGATCCGTTTTGGTGGCCTTAGGATTGTATCTCTGCTTTCTGCGGATGATGTGGTCCTTTTGGCTTCATCGGGACGTGATCTGCAGCTCTCGCTGGAGCGGTTCGCAGCCGAGTGTGAAGCGGCGGGGATGGCGATCAGTGCCTCCAAATCCGAGGCCATGGTCTTGAGCCGGAAAAGGGTAGAGTGCCTTCTCCGGGTCAGGGGGGTGTCCTGCCCCAAGTGGAGGAGTTTAAGTATCTCGACAGGTGGATTGGCGCAGCGTCTGCCGTCAAGCGGGCGCTGTATCGGTCCGTCGTGGTGAAGAGAGAGCTGAGCCAAAAAGCGAAGCTCTCGATTTACCGGTCGATCTACGTTCCCACCCTCATCTATGGTCATGAGCTTTGGGTCATGACCGAAAGAACGAGATCGTGGATACAAGCGGCCGAAATGTGTTTTCTCCGTAGGGTGGCTGGGCTCTCCCTTAGAGATAGGGTGAGAAGCTCAGTCATCCAGGAGGGACTCAGAGTAGAGCCGCTGCTCCTTCACGTCGAGAGGGGCCAGTTGAGGTGGCTCGGGCATCTGGTCAGGATGCCTCCTGGACGCCTCCCTGGTGAGGTGTTCTGGGCACGTCCCACCGGGAGGAGGCCCCGGGGAAGATCCAGGACACGCTGGAGGGACTATGTCTCTCGGCTGGCCTGGGAACACCTTGGGATTCCTCCAGAGGAGCTGGTGGAAGTGGCTGGGGGGAGGGAAGTCTGGGCCTCCCTTCTGAAGCTACTACCCCCGCGACCCGACCCTGGATAAACGGAAGAAGATCGATGGATGGATTTGTAAAACACTGCATCATTGTTGAAGGATGAGCTACAAAAATATACCTTGAATAAAGTAATTTCTAAAAAGAAAAAGCTTTTTTTAATCTTTCAGGCTGCATCCTCTTTTACTCAGCTTGGGCATGAATGTCATATTAGTTTTAAACTTGAATAAAAATGTTAAACATGTAATGTTTATTAAGACTCTTGTCATCTCATTTGGTTTGGTTTAATGTAACAAACATTTAAATAAGATCTCAGATCAGAGATTTAATATTAGCCAGTTTTCTCAATTGTTTGACATATTTAGATAGAAATCAAGATTGATACCTTTAATCTTTACCTGAATATGTCAATAAGAAAAAGCCAAATTCCTTCTGGAGAAAAGTGGTTGGGTGAAAAGATATAAATAATATTTTGTCTCAATGATAATAAAAATGTTTAAAGGAATTAAAATTAAAACATTTATTCAGGCATTACTGGGCTCTGTAATTACAATTTTGACCCATTGAAATCCTACTTGTTGGTATTTTATCTCCTTTTCTCCAGAATCAACACACTTTATAGTGCATGAAAGAAAAATGATTTCTCTTTATTCATGTACAGGCTTAATTTGCATTGGTAAATTAAATAAATCAATGGTTTCTCCTATTGACAACATGATCAAGTCTGACAGGTTTTGTCCTTGACAGATTTTCCCTTCACTGGAGAAACAATAATTAGCATAAAGTGATGAAATTATGACTTCCAGCTGCTGTTCAGGCAATATTTTGACTACAAGCTGAAATTCATTTGCATGATACCATAGTCATGCTTCTTTGTTGCGTTTTTTTGACCCACTGCCTGATGCTATTTCTCCAACTTGTCCAATTTTCCCATGAGAATTTTCAGTTTTATCCTTTTTCAGATTAAGACTCGTAATGTGAGACGTTGGCTCAGAGCTATTTTGGAACAAGGTTGCTCAAATGGATAATAATATTAATCTCTGGTGACCCTAAATGACGTAGACAGCTGTCAGGCAAAGCTGGACTCAGAACATTAACACTTTGTCTGATGTGGAAACAAGACCTTCACTGAGAAACACGATCTTTGTAAACCGAGAATCTGAGAGTTAATTAAAGGCTTTCAGTGCTGGCTGAAGTTTCTGTCTGATCCCAGACCAGCAGGACCCGGTCCTTAACATTGCAGCATCTTTTGGCATCGCCTCAGATGCAGCCACTAAGTTTTTGCTCACTAGTTCCCACAATCCCATCCCCCTTGTTGCCGTAGCCAGATCGTGTTTGTGCAGTGCAGGGCGTGGACTGTGTGGTTACTGAGTTGGTGGCTGATTGTATTAGCGAGCAAAGCTGGTTTGGAACATGAAATAATGTGACTCATAAACTTCTTCTCTGTTGCTTCTCGCTCACTCCATCTTTCTTTCTTTTGATCCACCCACCCTGACACCCTACAGAGGCGAGATGATGCGATGCAGGCTCCGCTGCAGAATGAGGCATCAGCTTGCAAGATGATCAAAAATTACAGGAAATGAAGACATTTACACTCTCAGGCGGCTCCACCCATCTATTCTTCACACATTAAATTGAGCACAGATACCCACTAGGATATGTATTTATGTAAAACCGTCACATTGAATGAATAATATATAGTAAAATATTTTTATTTTGGGATTTTTTACTCTTAAAAGATGCAAATATTAACTGTAACTTTAATTTTACTTTGATAACGAACCGATCTTCACAAATTTTGGCATCTTAATAAATAGATTATCCTTTTATCTAGGTAACATATTCTCACTGAATTTATTTTAGATGTATATATGTTTATTTTTAGTAAATATAATTCAGTGATGCAAAAACATAATTTACAACAATACAATTTTATCTACAGAGTAAAAATAAAAACATTCACCAATGTAAAAAACACAGAAACTCATTTAAAAATATTAATCATGAGATCTTTTATTTATTTACTAAAAAGCACTGCCAAAAATAATGGGGCTGGAATCCATTTGTCATAGGTTTTACTTTTAAATAACATTTAATTACAGTGTTTATGAACTTTCAGTTGTTAATCAGTTCCTTTTTGTCGCTTTGGGATGTAAATACTACAAAACCAGGCCTCTATTCAAAATGGGAAAGACAGGGGAACATGCCATGTAGGTAATTAAGATGCATTTTGACCTTCATAAGTGATGAAAAGGCTGCCAGAAAATAGCTTTTCATTTTAATTTACCCATATCTACAATCGGAGCATTAATCAAAATGAGCAACTGTAATTGTGACACTGCAAAAAAACAATATCTTACCAATTAATTTTGGTCTAGTTCCTAATGCAAACGTCTCAGTACACTCAAAAAAAGACAACACTAAATTGCAAGTAATTTTTCAGCAAGATAAAGGAGCAATTTTTAAGTCAATAATTCCATACTGTTGACGAAAACGTACTAATTTCATTGGCAAATTATTTCACTCGTAACAAAATATTTTTCCTATGTTATAAGTGAAATAATACGACAGTAGAACTAATACTTTTTTCATCAATACTAAGGAATTATTTCATTATTCTCAGCTGAAAATTTACCTGTAAGCTAGTTTTGCTTTATGTTAGTTGTACTAGTGGTGCCTCCACACCAAACACGTTTTGCACGTCAAAAACCCGTCCAATGCTTCAAATTCGATGCGTACGCACTTTGAAGTCAGATGCTTGACCTTTTTCTCTAGACCGGCGTCGGACGAGTCAAAATCGCTCTTGGCGGACGTTGAGAGGAGACTCCTTGGCATACGTGTCCTTCAACCTCTTCCACGGTCGTCTGCGTATTTTGTCCATATAAATAAAGTTTGTTTAAAGTTTATTGACTCAACGTTGGATTTGGGTAGCTCAAATGTGGGGAAAATACTTCCAAGAAGTAAAAGTTATAACTTATCGTCTTCCTCTCTTTTCCTGTCTCTGTAGTCATAACTGGATTACGACGTCGATTATAGTACGAGAGCAAACAGTGACAATTAGTTGGAAAATGCGCCAGTATGGGTTGGTTGATGCCCATAAAATACGTTCAGATTTTTCAACTTCAGCATCGGATGCGCTCGATGCGTCCAACGCTCGAAACGCTTCAACCACATAGACTATAAACACAAACCAGACGCGCCGATGCTCAAAACCTGTTTGGTGTGAACGTATATTTGCACTAGAAAGCAGACAAAAATACTTGGTAAGATTTAGTGTTTTTGCTGTGAATCTTACCATCTGGGAGGTAAAAATAAAACATCTGGAACTAAAAATCTGGAACAAACTTCCAGAAAACTGTAAAACAGCTGAAACACTGACTTCCTTTAAATCTCAACTAAAACCCCACTTGTTTAGAGTTGTATTTGAAACGTAATCAATTGCAAATTTATTGACGGAATCTGACTTGATGTTGTGTTTTTGATGTTGATTCTATGTTGCATTGTGTTTTTGTGTTTGATTTGATGTGAAGCACTTTGAAATGCCCTGCTGCTGAAATGTGCTATACAAATAAAGTTTGATTTGATTTGATTTTTAAGTGGAAGAAGTGGAAAAAATCAATTTTTTTCTGAGTTAGAAGCAGGAAAGATGTGTAGAAATATGAGCTACATGTTTCACGAGGCCCAGATAGTGAAGGCTGAGCTGAGCGGGTCAGTAAGTGCAGTTAAAGCACAGTAGGAAGTGAACCATGAAGTGGTGAAAAACAGCGACTGCTCTAATGAATGAGGTTTTCTTTTACGTCATTTCAGTGTTGGGGTGTGTGCTGCTTATCTGTGCAAGTTTCTGAAGAACTGGTGTTCTGTCGTGGAAAAAATATATTTCCAAGCACTGTTCAGGTAAAATCACTCACATCAGGTTTATTCATAATTGTGCACAATACAGAGAGCTCACAGACAGTCAGTAATGAAGCAAGTCTGGATGAAAAGCTCTGCCAGGCAGAGACAACACAAGAGTTTTATACAAAAGGATAAGGGATCCTAAGCATGGGAAACAGACTGGTTCCCATGCAGCTGTGAAAAACAACGTCCAACCTTGTACATGTAACCAAAATAGTTTTACTTGGTGGGAATATTCAGGAACTTAGAATAAACATATAACAATACAACTAGCAGGTGTGACCTTATTGTAATTTTTCTACTATATGTTCTGTAATATAAGTGGATTAAATTGAAGAACTGTATCGCATGGCTTGGATTGTGCATTTGGATAAACATTAGCAACACACAGTAAAGCTGTCGGGGTTCTGCACATAATAGATGAACTAAATTCTCACACTACATACATTTTTTATGGTTTCTCCTCCTGGATAATTTAATCTGTGACTAATTTCACAGCTAACAGAGTTCAGCATCGCTCAGGTTTTGAAAACACATCCATCTTCACAATCCAACTTCTGAGAAAAAGATTATTCTGCCCTGAATGTGAGTGTGACTCATCCGTTCAGTAGCAGTGGTTTCAATGTTTCTGCATGAACTTTCTAGAGAGCAACGGCTGTGTTTTCTCCCAGCTGTTGATACCTGCGTTCCTTTTCACAATCTCCGTCATGTGAATTGTTCCAGTTTAGGAAAACAAAGTGGCCCTGAAATTAAAGCTTATGCCAGTTTCCGATCAAAGGCCAGGAGGAGAAAACCAGTGGTTCCAGTAACGGTTGGTGCAAGTTTCCAGAAACAGTGTTTGATGCGATGGAACAAGTTGTGTATTTCGTGCATAAAGTGAATCATCATGTGCTTCACGAGTGTGTTAGAACCAGGGCAGTGAAGCAACACATGCACAGCTAAACTGTAGCAGGAAGACGTGCATGTTTATCTCAAATCGCGTGCGTGTGTGTGTGTGTGTGTGTGTAGTTATGCAGGTCACGTTGTTGGCAGCACTTTGAAATCCCAGAAGGAGAATCCAGAGATGTCTATACGCCACACAGATCCTGCCCTCAAGGAGGTGAAACAAAGGCTGGAGCGGCTAACGCAGGTAAAACGACACTGAAATCAGATTTAACTTGCATATTAAAGCAGATTTTTGCATTTCCAGCTTTCCACTTTATGGTGTAATTATAATATATGTTGCACAGATGAATCACAGCGTCATGTGAACCCATAAATTGACACAGTAATGACTGATTGTTTATGCCAGGATTTGAAAGACAAGCAGAAATGAAGAGGAAAATCTACAAAAAGCGCTTTGTGTACTTTCTAGTCCAAATATCGTATTGCATTGGAGTCACAATCAATATTGTGATTGATCATTTATGGCAGAATTTGAAAGAATAGGATGTTAAAAGCCCAAGAATGAAAAGTTGTCTGGTTCTTTATACACACAAAATCTTACCAAGTATTTCTGTCTGGTTTTATTGCAAATATCTTCTCACATTGGACATAAGACAAAACTGACTTACAAGTAAGTTTTCAGCAAAATGTAGGAGCTTCTTTTAAGTAAATAATTTATTAATATTATGCCAGAAAAAGTATTAGTTGACTGGCAGATTATTTTATTAATAAGAAAACATTTTCCCCATGTTGAGTGAAATAATCTGCCAGTACTTTTTTTTTTTATTAAAAAGTATTATTTCCTTAAAAAAAAGTTCCTATATGTTGCTAAAAAGTTAACTTGTAAGTTAGTTTTGTTTTATTTCCAACGTAATAACATATTTAACTAGAAGCTAGATAATATTTGGTTTTGTGTTTTTGCTGGGTATGGATAAAGAACCTGACATCTTTACTTTTTATGTTTATATCGGATTTTTTCAACTTCTGGCATAAATTATTAATGATGAGTGTGACTCATTGTGGCTCCAATGTAATAAGATATTTAGAATAGAAACTACAAAAAAATAGATTTAAGTGTGTAGGTTTTCTTTTTAAACATTGCACTTATTGGTTATCCTAAAAAAGAAAAAGCGGAGAAATATGTTCACCATTATAAATCACTGAATGGTTTAGCACCACAATACATTAAAGATCTGCTGCTGTTGTATCAACCTTCCAGAACCTCTCAGGTCTTCTGGTTCTGGTCCTGGTTCTGCTCTGCATCCCCAGAACCAGAACCAAACGAGGAGAAGCGGCATTCAGCATCTATGCACCAAAAATCTGGAACAAACTTCCAGAAAACTGTAAAACAGCTGAAACACTGACTTCCTTTAAATCTCAACTAAAACCCCACTTGTTTAGAGTTGTATTTGAAACGTAATCAATTGAAAATTTATTGACAGAATCTGACTTGATATTGTGTTTTTGATGTTGATTCTATGTTGCATTGTGTTTTTGTGTTTGATTTGAAGTGAAGCACTTTGAAATGCCTTAATGCTGAAATGTGCTATACAAATAAAGTTTGATTTGATTTGATTTTTAAGTGGAAGAAGTGGGAAAATCAATTTTTTTCTGAGTCAGAAGCAGGAAAGATGTGCAGAAATATGAGCTACATGTTCCAGATAGTGAAGGCTGAGCTGAGCGGGTCAGTAAAGCGAAGGAAACGGTGGAGAAGTGCAGTTAAAGCACAGGAGGAAGTGAACCATGAAGTGGTGAAAAACAGCAACTGCTCTAATGAATGAGGTTTTCTTTTACGTCATATCAGTGTTTGGGTGTGTGCTGCTTATCTGTGCAACCCACAGCACCAGAGTTAGTGTTAATTTAACTCTTTCAGTTATTTCAGCAAGTGACTAAATAAATCTAAGACTTGAAATAGTTAAAGCTTCTCAGTTTCTTAAACATTGGAATAATTGCGTGTCTGCTTTATGATGTCTGTGTCCTCCTTTTATTTGATGCCTTATTTTATTTTTATTTTTCTTTATGGACTACTTTTTTTTTTTGGTCTCCAAATAAAGATTTTCTTTCTTGTTGAAATAACTGAAAGAGTAAAATTAACGCCAATTCTGAGCTGGACCAAATCGACCCGTCGCAGCGTTGACTTAAATTATGCTCACTGCAGAAACACAGAAGTATTTTTGCTGGTGTAAATATCTTGGCATTCTTTGAATAAGACAAAACTAACTGAACAGTAACTTTTCAGCAAGAAATTTTTAACTCTTCTAAGTGAAAAAATTAGCCAATGGAAATAGTACTTTTTAAAAATCTATGTTATGAGATTTTAACGGTGAATCTGACGTTTGCAACTGCTGAAAAAGTGCAGGGGACGGAGGAGGGCACAGATAGGGGAAGAGCGGGAGTCCTTCATGTATTAAATCGAGATAGGGATAATAGAAAGCTGACCAAAAGATAAAATAAAATAAAATAAAATGCCAGGGAGGACACAGACCGCTCACGCTGTTGCTTATTTCAGAGGTACTAAAATATTTGCGCCGGAAACGTCACACAAAATCTTACCAAGTATTTTTGTTCTAGATTATACTGCAGATATCTCAGTTCACTTGAAATAAGACAAGCTAACTTAAAGTAACTTTTTATTAAGATGAGGAGACTTGTTTTAAGTCAGTAATTTCTTAATATTGATGAAAGAGTTCTTGTTTCATTCCCAGATTATTTCACTTATAACAAGACATTTTCCCCATCTTATAAGTTAATTTATCTGCCAACAGAACAAGAACTGTTTCATCAACATTAGGGAATTATTTACATAAAACAAGCCTCTGTATCTTCCTGAAAAGTTACTTTTAAGTCAGTTTGTCTTACTTCAAGTGTACGAAAAATATTTGCAGTGGAAATTAGACCATTTTTGGTTATATTTTGTGCTTTTGCAGTCAGTGCTGCCAGTGGAGGCAGGGTGATGCTTTAGGCAATCTTCTGCTGGGATCAATATGAAAGTTACTTTGACACAAATCACCAACTGAAGCATCGTTGCAGGCCGTGTTCATCGACTCATGGAGGGAATATTCTGTGAGTGTTGCAACCTCTCTCAGCGCTACAATCTATCCACAAAGCAGATACGGTTCAGGAAAAGTTTAAAGGGCACATCAGTCAATTTGAGATGTTGTCAAATTTCCCAGATCTTAGTCCAGTTGAGCGTCTGTGATGTGCTGAACAAACAAGTCTGATCAATAGAGGCCCCGCCTCACAACCTGCAGGAGTTACAGGAAATGCTGCCAGCGTCTCGGTGCCAGATGCCGAAGCAAACCTTTAGGACTGGAGTCGGATCTGTGCCCCGACATGTCGGCGGCGTCTTGGTAACGTTTGGCAGGTGATCATAATGTTATGCCTGATTGGCAAGAGGTGAGCTGTCAGTCGATGCTTAATGAGAAATGAGTTCCAACCAGCAGAAAATCCCTGAATATGTATCTTCAGCTTTATTTCCTGTTCTGGGGAGTCTTTCTCTTTCTGAAATTCTTTGGCAGCTGCATGTGAGGCAGATCTGCAAACACAGCAGATGCATCGCCTGAAGTGTCTCCAGATCTGCAGAGTCACAAATATAAGCTGCAGTTTGAGATATTTTACATATTTTATGCCTAAAAAAATACACTTTCAGCCAGAGACTCATTTTGCCAAAGTGCACCACAGAAAGTCATATTTGATTCACATTGTTTCTGCTCTCATTTATAGGTTATTTATTGATTAATATATTGCGTATGATTGCTTGTAATTTATTTGTTTATATCTAGTCATTTTGAACTATTCACTCTTAGGTATATATGTATATTTGACAAACTTTGTATTTATTACCTTAGATGGAGTAGCTTTCAACAAATAAGCAATTTCCCCTTGGGGATCAATAAAGTATATTCACCGAATTTCTGATCTCAGGTAAAATAAAATCAGCAGATGCATGAAAGATATTTGGTAGCCTTGGTTTTTAGATTTGGTCATCTGCCACAAACAATTTAAGATGCATTTTGGGTTCTGTGCATCTTTGTATTTAAGTCAATAAATACACTCTTTATTTGAATCTATTTTATTTAAAAATATGTGAATTTTATAACAGAAAACACTTTCTTTTATATAATTCTTTTTATTTATTGTAATATAGTGCAGTCTTTTTTGGGAAAAACTGTCAAATGCACTGACGTTCTTTGATCGCAACATGTCGAATTAAACTGTATCACAATATCAATGGGTGCAGCACTGCTGATAAATTGTAATCAATATTGTCATAATCCTTAGCAATGTTATTGCATTTCATGTTTTTCTGATATGTTGCATCCGTGGAGGGCTGCACAGTGGCGCAGTTGGTAGAGCTGTTGCCTTGCAGCAAGAAGGTCCTCGGTTCGATTCCCGGCCCGGGGTCTTTCTGCATGGAGTTTGCATGTTCTCCCTGTGCATGGAGGGTTCTCTCCGGGTTCTCCGGGTTCCTCCCACAGTCCAAAAACATGACTGTCAGGTTAATTGGTCTCTCTAAATTCTCCCTAGGTGTGAGTGTGTGTGTGAATGGTTGTGTGTCCTGCATGTCTCTGTGTTGCCCTGCGACAGACTGGCGACCTGTCCAGGGTGAACCCGCCTCTCACCCGGACCGTTAGCTGGGGAGGAACCAGCAACCCTCCTGACCCCATTAGGGACAAAGGGTGTATAGACAATGGATGGATGCATCCGTGGAGGCAAAAGGTCCAGAAATTCAATTTTATGTTGTTTATTAGCTAAAATAAAGATATTGAATGAGATAACACTTGGTTTCATGATATCAGAAAACATAATGAGAACAGAAACTTTACCAAGGAACAGAAAGTGACGACAAAAACGATAAAGTTTGGCTTTAAAATTAAAGTCAGACGGAACATGTGGCCTCTTAGGGAAATATTATGGCAATTAATAACTCCTCTCTTTGATTCTCAATATTTATTCTGTTAGCTGTATCTAAAATTTTATTTATGTCTTGTCGTAATTGGATGCATTTTAAAGTTTAAAAGAAGATAAGTCAGTGTCACCTTAAGCTTGCCAGGATATATTTGATAACGGTGTGATAAGTTATCTCATCTTTAGTTCCAGCTCTGCAACGGTTCCCTTTGTGACTCCTGAATGTCATTCAGATCTTCAACTTAACACATTCAGCTCAATTTCAGAGCAGGGGAATTGATCAGCGAGTCATAAAAGTAATCAATGTTATTAATAAAAGGATTATTTGAACATGTTTAGGACTGTAATTGAAAATGATGGGACAGTGCAGGCTGAGTCTCTTTCCTCTGCTTTTGAAGCTCTTCCTGTTTCCCCTCTAATCTTGTTGCTAGGTCCATTAATCTTGCTGCATTTAACACGTGCAACTGCTAAGTCAGCACTTACAGGGTGCACGTGTGGTTTGCAGTGGTTTTGCCATAAACACAAAAATGCACGCTACACACGCACCACATAATCATTTATGTATGAGATTTCTAGGGCTCATTAATTCAATGCAAGTGGTCCTTTTTGTTTTGGAGAACGTTTAATCTCATGTAAATATTCTTGTGTGAAGCATTACCTTTCTCCTTTTTCCTAAAAGTAAGAAAAGTTCAGTTTTGTTTGTTGTAGCAGGTCACAACATGGGACTGAAAAAACTATTTTACACCTTAAAACGGTGTTTTCTTAGGGGACATGGAGGATTATTTCTTCCTTTTGCGTTATCTTGCAATTGCTTGGTTTCAGACACCCGAGCCGGATCAGGCGCAGAATTCAGATGGGGGTCAGGAAGTGGATCACAGCGAGTACGGTACTGCCCTAAATGGGCCGGTACAGACGCGGTATCTTGAAAAAATATGCATATATATATTTTTTTCCTCCAGGGGGTCTTTTTGTGGGTTCCGGTGTCCCTTATATGGCAGTAGGCTGACAGGAAATGGGGAGGGAGAGGGGGGAAGACATGCGCCAAATGTCGTCGGGTCCGGGAATCGAACCCGCGACGGCCACGTCAAGGACTGAAGGCCTCCAAACGTGGATCGCGCTATCCACTACGCCACCACAGCATGCCCAATATGCATATATTTAGGATACGATATTCTCTCTGTGTAAAAAAAGACTTCAGATAATGTTGAAGATTTCCCCGGCGCAGAGACAATCGACATAAATAACTATCTGGAGCTCCTCATACAATATATGAAAGAAAGCTGTCAAAAGCATGGAGAATACAATCTTTTAGTTTCAGGTTGGGTCAAACATTTTGGATCGACTTGTTTCTGCAGGGTGAGTAGTGAGTTGTGCTTTTTTAAGGAATTAATCTACGATAACGATGCTATCGCTAACTACAAGCTAACCCATGTTATTTCTATGTGCCTGGATCTCCTGGTACATAATGTATGTAACTTCTGTAGTTGTGTGTTAATGTTGAGTCATTCTGCATTTCTACAATGTAGGTCAAACATTCTCAGCGATCTACAGAAATCAAATCAAAAACAATTTAAAAACAATTTAAACGATGCGATCGCAAACTCTGGCATTGGTAGTTTCCTCACCTCCGGTTTTTAGGCGTAAATTGTTGATCCACTTTTCCCGCCTTTTTTCAGTAAGTTTTTTTTAAAAATTAACCAATAAAGTCAGTTTTGATTGTGTCGTTTTTGGGTTGGTGGTCTGAATGGATCACAAATGTGCGGCTCCTTCTCCGCCTTACACAAACAGACGTAAACATGCAGTGAATAAATCGTGATAAAATCTGTTTTTTTACATTTTAAATTGACATTTGTGACTGTATGCAAAATAGACCAGGGTGTATTGGATAATTGCGAGGGAACACAAAAGTTTTTGCGAGAGAACGCAAAAGAAAAATGTTTCCCCATGTCCCCTAGGGGCCTCCGTATTATCTGCTCCACTTTATGTAAACAGAGAATTAAATGTGTACTTTTAATGAGTTTTCATTGTCATTTAGAAGTTTAGTGTTGCATTATTATCATGCTCACTGGCACGGCGGCATATTTTTAAAGGTTGCTATTTGTCTGAAGTACAAGTTAATGCATTAATTATCTTTCCTGTCTGTCATTTGCCATTTATGTACTCCCACAACAAGGATGAGAGACGCTGAAAATATGAAACAGGAGAAAGAAGCATCTGTGGAATTTTAATCATTTCAGGAACCATGTTTCACAGAGTTTTATATTTTTATTCCTGTTTCTGGTTTGTATAAATTTGTAATAAAGTTTGATAAAAGCTTCTTTATCTACTGGGATTTTCTTAGTGTATTCAGTCATTTACAGCACCAGTCAGGATTTGTACATACATGCTCAGCCAATGAAGATCAGCCTAATGAATCCTGAGGGAGCAGATTTTTGCTTTAACTAAGTGACAGTAGATGACAGGATGGGCAAGGGTGACTCATTAAAATATTTTCATTTCACTGTTGTCACTTGTTCCCTTCTGACCTTATAAACCAGTTTGTATCACATTACAGTAATGCAATTTCTCCTTTTAGTCAGGAAATAGATGATTTAGAGGACAAGTAAACACAAATAGTGTTAAAATAGAGATTTAGTTGCATCTCTTCTGGTTTCAGCTCACTCACCGGATTATTAAAATTTATTACTGAGCTGCTGTGAAAGTACCGCCGTGTTTTGTTTTCTGTTTTATCTGATAAATTTATAAATAATAACCTCCAAGAACTTGAGTTTGTAAATGTTTATAAAACACAATAGAAGAAATTAAAAACATTTAAATAGCTTGAAAATATTACACTGATAATCTATTGTATTTGTTTCACTTACTGACTTAAATTAAATTGTCAGTAATGTTCTAATTTATTGAAAATATTGTCTCTTTTTGTGTCTTATTATGCAAAAATAAGAAAATATCTTATTGTAATATAACGAAAGATTTCTTCAAGAAAATATCTAATTATTTACGAATAATTGAACCACAGAACTTTGTTCTTAGTTTCCATACGTTAGGGGTTTTTTTTGGCTCTGTGTTAATAAAGAACATAAATTTATAGCGTAATAATAAATCCTCTTGCTATGTAAATTCTTAGATTAAGTTATTTTTCAGGGTTTAGAGAAATTTTAAATATTTTAAGTGGTTTCTTAATTTTTTCCAGACCTGTATTTGTACTGGCATACATGCTTCTTTTGATTCTGGATAAATTACAAGTTAAATTTAGACCAAAGTTGCCTAAGGGGTTGTATATATTTAGAGTTTAAATCATCTAAATCATTAAATTCAGCAAAATGTGATAAAAAATGTATCAATTGAACTTTTTAGAGATTCTGAGACATTTAAAAATAGTAAAACTATACCAGTCCCAGTCTGATGTTTGGTTTAAATGACAGTTTGATGGGCAATAATTAAAACACTAAAGGTCATTAGCACAAATCATTAAGCATTACACATCGTCAACTTCCTAAAAATAACAGAATAAACCATTTTATGCCAAGAGATTTTGTTTCGCCTGAATATTTTTTGGTATTTTTTCTTTTTGGAGAATTTTCTTTCTCCAGTGAACTTGCTCTCAACACCCAGCTAGAGTTTCAGCAGCTTATTTCGCTTACAAACTTTTAAATGCGGAGCCGTTTGAAGAAGTGCTAAGCTAGCAGGTTTGCTCCATTTTAATGCAGCTTGTTGATTCAATGCCGCTTCAGTTAGTCACCAATGCAGAACATTAAGAGATTCCTCGAGGATCAGATTGAGACATTTAGAAATATTTATAGTGGGAATTTAAAATATTTCAAAGCATTTTTCTGTTACTAATCTTTGTTAGCAGTAGCTACAGAAAATCTTAGCCGTATATGAGATTTAATGCTAATCTAAGGCAGGATTAACATTTGAGGTCCTGTTTGAACTATAAATGTTTTTGCAGGCTTTCTTCACCCAGGTGCTCTGCAGATTTGTAAATCAGATTGACTTAATTTCTACTTTCAAAGGAGCTGTTGGCGGATCTCGGCTGGGCAAGCAGAGGAAGAGGAAGAGGGGAGGCAGAGGACGGAGGGAGCGCCCTGACAGATGGAAGCGGTGGGGACCATTGTGATGATGAGGATGGCTGTGGAGCATCTGGTGAAGAGAGCGGTGAGTCACATGTGCAGACAAACATACAGAAGAGAGGAATAAACAATGGCAAACACACACCCACACAGGAACACGCAGACGTGGTGCAAATACATTTCCTGTTCATGCACCACTCAAACACAGTCTATTCACATATACTTACCTAATTAGCTCATTAATACACAGACATATGGTTCATTGGCCTGTAGATTTGAATATGCTGCAGCCTTTACATATTTTGTAAATGCTCAGAGAGTTAGATTCGCTCCCGCTCCTTCACTTCCTCCATCTCGCTTTCTGCAGTTTATTTCTGTATGAGTTTGGGTAAATGATGAACGAACAACCAGGTCGCCCCAGCGACACAAATGTAAAAATAAACAGTGATTATTCATTTTCTTTTGGTTTATTCATGGTGTGTGAGCATATACATAAAACATGGATGTCATAGGGAGATCTGGAGATCCAGGGAACCCCTCTGAGCTTTGATGCAATTCCACAAAGGCAGCGCAGCTAAAATCCTGGAATAATTTAAATTGTGGATGAGAAAATTATGCTCTGTATCAATGCTCAAATGTAATTTTTCACTTCTTGAACCCATATTCACATTAAAAATGAAACTGAGAGCAGAGCAGATTCAGAGTTTGCATTGGACTAATCAATGAAGTCAACTTATTATTGATTAATTCAGCTTTTTGAAGGTATGAATTAAAGAAACTTGGCTATTCAGTGCAGGTGGTGTAGCAGTAAGTGATGCCAGCTGAATTATTCCAGATCCTGGATCCGTTCAGGATCCTGTGGGTGATGAAGCAGAGGTTAAATTTAGAGAAGTCAGGGAAAGAGACTGAATTGGGTCCAAAATAATAACACTTCTGAAGACGGCATTCAAAAGCTAAATCCTGCAGAGTTTTTACATTCTCCTGAACAGAAACTGTAACCATTTCTCCACAGTGATTGATATTTTTGAATAATATTGTCCAATAATTATGTGCTGTGGTTTTTATAGGGATGCCACAGCAGAAATTGATTATCTGGGAGTTTTTATATACCTATCTTTTACTTTTACTTTTACTTTTCATGCTGGCAAATATTTTGGTAGGTAAGAAACTGAGTGGAAACTCTGCAAATGAGATGTATAAAGTCAGTGGAGAGGACACTAAAGAAATGCTGTCCTGTTTGTTATGAATAAAACTCAAATTAAGTGAGTAAAATAGAAATAGAACTAACACAAAAGTTCAAAACCAAAGCCATAAAAAAGGCATGGCAAACAATGGAAAATTCTAGATTTCCCAGCTTTAGAAATTAGATAATCAGAATGTTGTTAATTAAAAATTGCTGCAATTTTAATAACCCTTCAGAGAAATCAAGAAGAAACATTTTCAGGAAAGCAAATTCAAAGTTTGGGCGTTCCGATCTGCTGTGCAGCAAAGTCAGGAGACATAAAGTGCATCGCTCTGGAGTTTAGAGGGGCCACATAAAAAGCTACGGTGGGCCAGATTTGGCCCTCGGGCCTCGAGTTTGACACATACGCCCTAACAGCTTGCAAAAAGAGCACGACTTTCACTTCCAGGAATATAAAAGTGAAAGTTTCGTCATGGTACAAGAACTTCTGCAATTACTAAATGTAGTTAAATGAAAGGGTAGATTTTCTACTAATTTGCTGGATAACAGCCTCCTGAGCATCTGGACAGAGGTGAAGTCACAGTTAATTGTGCGGAAACCAACGGTATTGTAGAGGACCGCACTGGGTTAACGTGGTGAATTTCTCTCTGTCCGACGCATGCTTCAACAAACTCCAGGTCGCTTCAAGTTATTGCAATCATCCATTTATTCCAACTTTAACAGCAATATTTGAGACTTTACAAGTAGCTACTGACACATACTGACCAGGCTAAACCAAACAATGGCGCCAACAATAAGCGACATTATAGCATGGTCAACAGAAATTATGACAACCACCGTCACACCCGCTTCCTCATACATACTAAACCAGCGCGCCAATTCTGCTCCATTCATACCTAAGTGACAGTCACGCCCACCTTGACACACCCACCACCGAAGTGTCAACACCTTGTGCTCCTGCCACATCCGTAATTGCTTATTTTGACCATATGGCTCTTACATTCCGGCCCCTAATTATTACAAAAATAATTATCTGAAGTGTCAACACTGTAAGAGACAAACCTAAGAAACAATTATAAATTGCTCCGTATCAAATTTATTTTAATCTATCATTTAGAATAAGCAATCAACTAGAGAAAAGGAAATCACTGATAAACAAAAAGGAGAGAAAAGTTCGTTAAATGTTCATGCCGTTGCTGCCTCCTGAAGCAGGCACAACTTGGTAATAGGTCTTTCCAGGAAGCTTGTCTTTGTCTTGATGCGAACTGTTCGCACAAGTCCTCTTTTATCTGGAACAATGTTCACAACTCTACCCATTAACCATGAGTTGCGTGGAGCAGAGTCGTCCACGATAAGGACGACATCTCCTGGCAAAAAGTTCCGTCTTGTTCTTTGCCACTTCTGCCGTTCTTGTAGTTGAGGCAAGTATTCCTTTAACCAACGCTTCCAGAAGAGATCCGCCATATATTGCACCTGTCTCCATCTTCGTCGAGCGTAGACATCATTCTTGGAAAACACTCCTGGTGGCAATAAAGGTGTGGTCTTTAAGAGAAGAAGATGATTTGGAGTTAGTGCTTCCAGGTCATGGGCATCAGTAGAGGCTTTGGTTATAGGTCGACTATTGATGATAGCCTCAACTTCGCAGAAAACTGTTTGAAGACTTTCTTCATCAAGACTCTGTGTTCTCAAAACAGAATTTAACACTTTTCGAACAGACTTAATAAGACTTTCCCATGCACCTCCATGGTGTGAGCCAGTAGGGGGATTGAAAGACCATTTTATTCCTTTCTGAAGAAGAGTGTTATTAATTAGAGTTTGGTTCCATTTTTCAATTTCTTTTCTTAGTTCGCGTTCAGCTCCTACAAAGTTGGTTCCATTGTCAGAACGTAGCTCCAGGACTTGGCCACGTCTAGCAATAAATCTTCTGAGACCATTGATGAAGGAATCAGTATCCAGTGATGACAACATTTCAAGGTGAATTGCTCTTATAGCCATGCAGGTAAAGATGACTCCATATCCTTTCAACAAGCTCCTTCCACGCTTAACTTCAAAGGGACCAAAACAATCCACACCCACACAAGTGAATGGGGGTTTGTCTGGATACACTCGTTCCTGTGGAAGGTCTGCCATCCTTTGGCTTCCTGGTACAGCATGGAGTCGTCGACAAATCATGCACTTTGATAGAGTCTTCCTGATTGCAACGCTGGCACCTGGAATCCAATACTTTTGACGCAGTTCAGCAAGCATATGATTACGTCCACCATGGCCTGTCTGATGATGTATATGGCGCAGTAAAATTTCTGAGATGTGAAGGTCTTTAGCCAATATGACTGGGTATTTAGCTTCAGCAGGCATAGCTGCTTTGCTTAGCCTTCCACCAACTCTTAGTACACCACCTTCAAGAACAGGATCAAGCTTATAGAGCTGGCTTGTTTTCTTCACACCTTCATGTTTCTGTAAACTTGTCATTTCCTCTGGATATCGCTTTCTTTGACAATAGCAAATGATGGCACTCTCAGCTTTCTCAAACTCCTCCACAGATAAGGCTCCTAATGCCACATTTTTCTTGCACACATTCATTTCTTTCTCCAATCTTTCTTGAAATTTAAACTCATCAAGTTTAGAATCTGCAAGATCCAACTTCAGCTGTGCTCTCTTTTGAGCCAGTTTGAACAACAATTGTTTAAACCTGAGTAGCCACCCAACCATTGTTTTCAATTTATCCCAAGAAGAAAATGAATGAATGAAGTCCATAATCGGATCCACTTGTTCATTGGTGCATGTCGCATTAACAGAAACCAATGTCTTGACCTCTGGATCTTCTGGATCCTCCAGAGCAAAATGACTTATGTCCTCAGGATTTACAGGCCATTTCCATTCAGGGTCCTGAAGAAACTTTGGTCCTAACACCCAGGTGTTAGCCTTCAAGAGAGACTTAGCACTTGTTCCTCTGGATGCCAAATCTGCTGGATTAATACTGGTAGCAACGTACCTCCACTGTGAGGGATTTGACAAATTGAGTATCTCTCCAACTCGGTTTGTCACAAAAGTCTTAAATCTCAATCTTTCATTCTTGATGTACTTCAAAACTGAAGTACTATCAGTCCAAAATACTGAATCTTGTAATTCCATTCTTAACTCCTTCTTCAATAGCTTATCCATGCGGCTGGCAACCACTGCAGCAGTCAACTCCATGCGAGGGATGGTGATGGGTTTCAGTGGAGCTACCCGGGCTTTACCCATTACAAATGCACAATGCACTTGTCCATCAGCATTACACTGCAACAGGTAGCTCGCTGTTCCATATCCATTCTCGCTTGCATCACTGAAATGATGTAGCTGCGAACTTGTGGCTTGTCCAAAATCTTGTGGTTTCAGACATCTGTTAACTCCAAACCGTTCAAGCCGATGAAGTCCTTCCAGCCAGTCTTTCCACTTCTGGACCATATCATGTGGTAAAGGATCATCCCAGCCAACGTGTCTTCTGCTTAGATCTTGTAGAATCCCCTTTGCGACTAAGACAACTGGTGCCAGAAATCCAAGAGGATCGTAGATGGAACTTATAATGGACAAGACTCCTCGTCTTGTCAGAGGTCTATCTTTGAGAATGATCTTGAATTTCAGCAGGTCTGATTGTACACACCACTGTATTCCCAACACACGCTCCACAGGTAGATCATCATTATCCATATCCAGGTTCTTAACATCAATTGATCTTTCATGCTGTGGTATTGCAGCAAGAACACTGCGTCGGTTACTTATCCATTTGAGAAGTTGAAATCCGCCTTTCTTGCACAAAGCACGGAGTTCTTGATATAATGAGACAGCTTCCTCTTCTGTGCTCACAGAGACCAAACAGTCATCCACATAAAAGTTGTGAAGCACCGCATCTATGACATTTGGTGTAAACAGCTGCTGATTGTCCTCTGCACATCTTCTTAGTGCAAAACATGCACAGTTTGGAGATGATGTAGCTCCAAAAAGATGTGCAACCATTCGGTACTCCACCAGATGCTGATCATATTCTCCATTTGGCCACCAGAGAAATCTCAGCAGATCAGAGTCAGATGGTGGGACTCGGACCTGGTGAAACATGGCCTCAATATCCGCTGTGATAACAACAGGTTCCTTTCTGAATCTAGTGATGACACCAACCAATGAACTGGTGAGGTTTGGGCCTTGTAAGAGTTGAGTGTTTAAAGATTTTCCTCCAAATGCTACACCACAGTCAAACACGACTCTTATCTTTTTCTTGTGAGGGTGATATACTCCATGGTGTGGTATATACCAAACCCTCCCATCACACCGTTCAAGATTTTCAACTGAGACCTTTTCAGCATAGCCCTTGGAAATTATATCATTCATGAAGTTAGTATAATCAGAAAGAAATTGATGGTTTTTGGTAAACTTCCTTCTGAGATTCAAAACACGCTGTTCAGCCAATTTCCTATTGTTGGGCATTTTCAGATCTTTGTGTCTCAGAGGTAAAGCAATGGTGTAATGTCCCTCTTCCAGCTTAATTGACTCTGTAACTAGCTCCATGAACTGATTATCTTCTCTGGACCATCCAGGTTGTTCATCTCGAGAACATTCAGGAAAATCAACCTTCAGTTGTTGTTGCCATAAATTCTCAAGTCTTGACACAGAAATCCTGTTAACAGTAACCGTTGATTGTAGCTCTCTTGTGTCGACATCACAGTCTCCTCTGAGAGGTCCATTCACTGTCCACCCAAGAATTGTTCTAACTGCGTAGGGGCCTCCATTTTGACTTCGAATGACATCCCATGGCTCCAGTGCAGTAGGCACATTGGTCCCAATAAGTAAATCAACTCCTGAATTGATTTCAGTTATCCTCAAATTTTTCAGATGTGGCCATCTTTCAATATCTTCTTGATGAGGGATGTTGCTGTTATGAACTGGCATGCTTCTCTGTGTGAATAGGTCAGGTAATTCACAAAAGATGTCTTCATTCAACCCAGCAATTTCCAAATCTGACACAATGTTGCTTCCAACCACCCTTTCTTGACCCATTGTCCGTAAAAGGATGCTTGTATGTCTCCCAGTGACATATAATCTGTTCATCAGTTCTTCAGTGCAGAATGAGGCAGAGCTTCCAGGATCTAAAAACGCATATGTTATTATTGTCTTCTGGCTCTTTGTAGACTTCACTCTAACTGGTAAAATAGAGAGAGTACAGCCATGCTCACCGGCCCCAGTTAGACCACTGGATTGAGCAGAGATGGAGGCACTTCCACTTGTTGTCTCCACTTCCTTCTTCTTATGGACTGGACCAATTTCCTTTTCTTTGGAGAAGACATGAAGCATTGTGGGATGTCTTAAACTACACACTTTACAGTGATGTCGCCTTTTACAGTCCTTGCTGATGTGCCCAGTGCATAAACAGCCAAAACACACCCCATTTTCTTTCAGAAATGTCAACTTCTCCCCATGTGTCCTCTTTTCCAGTAGAGGGCATGTGTCCAAAGAATGTCCAGCTCCACAAAATAAACAACTCTTTATAACAGCTGTCTCTTGTCCCTTCTTTACTTCAAAGTCAGCTTTCTTCTGCATTTCTCCAACAATAGTAGCAAAACTACTTCCTTTCATCTTTAATCGCTGCTGTGATTTATAGATTCCTGCATCCTTTTTTGGTCTAGATAAAGAATCTTGAATATCACCAAAAAGTGGATCACTAGCGATCTTCACTTGCCTTTCTACAAATCGAACAATGTCACTGAAAGTTACTCTTCTTTTGAACTTCTCTTGCAAATCACACACCTCATTTCTCCATCTGTCCCGCAGTTTAAAGGGCAGTTTTTTGATGATTGCTTGCATGTTGGCAGGAACATCCAACTCATGCATACAGCCATTGTTTTCCATCACATTACAGCATTCTCTGAGCAGAAAGCTGAATGCTTGTAAAGCCTTTACATCTTCTGTTTGCAAAGCTGGCCATGACAAAACTTTATTCATATATGCAGCAATTACTTTCAACGAACAACCAAAATGTTCTTGAAGTAGAGATTTAGCTTTAGCATATCCAGAATCACTAGGCATATGAACACAGCTTCTCACTAAGTCATGAGGCTGGCCTCTAGTGTACTGCTCCAAGAAGTATAAGCAATCTTTGGCACTATGCGCCTTTGATTCAATACTGTGTTCAAAAGCTGTCATGAATGTCTTAAATTGGAGTGGATCTCCATCAAATATTGGTATGTCTCGTTTTGGCAGAAAAAATAAAGATTGTTGATTTACAAGCAAGTTTGTAATTTCATTTTGCCTTTCCAATACACTTAACAGTTGTTTATTTTCATCAACTGATAATGAATCTTTATGACGTGATGGTTGTAGCTGATCTTGATGTAACATTCGGTCTGTTGGAACTTCAACTTGTGTTGTTTTTATCTTCACCTGGTCAGTTAATGTGTCTGTATTTTCTTTAACTCTTGTGTCTTTAGGTCTTGCACCCAAATAAGAATAGGACTGAAAGGTTGGAGCTTTATCATAACAATCAGTTCCCGCTGCTGTAGGTACAAATGTATCTGCATCAACATTCAGCATTTGAGATCTTTTATTTTCATGTTCAAAATATGAATTCATGCCATCAGATTGAATCTGTGCAGCACTAGTCACTGTAGAACAGACAGAGCCCTGAAACACTTTAACTTTAGCCATTGATGCTGCAATTTCAATCTCCAAATCCAGTTCTTCTTTCTTTTTCCTTAGCTGTTCCTCCTGCTCCTCTAAAGCATGTTTTTGCTTCAACAGCTTATGTCGTGCCTTTAATGCAGCCATATCTGCTTCTGCTTTAACAAGAGCTGAAGATGTAGAAGACACAGAAGACTTAATTCTTGATGACCGACTTCTTCTAGACCTTCTGCTGTCCACATTAGAAACACTGTCACTTGGCTTAACATCATCCTCAACACCAGCATTTTCATCACACTCTATATTCTGAGAAACTAAAGGTGCATTAAGCTCTTTATTCACACTGGACAATTGAGCCTGATGTAATTCAGCTTCTTCACTCATTTGAGCTGCATTGTTGACTTGTTCAGCACCTGAAAGCCATTTCTCAACTTCTTGTATAAATTCAGAATTATATTTACACAAACTTAAAAACCAAGTGTTTTGTCTTTCTTGTTCTTCGGCAGGAAACAGTGGAATAACAGACTCATGTAACTGATTTGCATCCTCCAGCAACAGTTTAAAATCATCACAGTGAGACTGAACACTCTCATGATTTGCTTCATTTTTCATAAGCTCTTTAATAATGTTTATTTCTCCTTTAATTTTATGAACCCTTGCTTTGAGATCCTTTTGAAGCTTCTCAATTTTATTCTGTAGTGCTTTAACAGTTAATTTTGATCGTCTTTTTTCATCTTTACCGCTTACAACGGAACTTGACTTTGATCCAGTTAACTCCATTTCCAGATATTTGTCTTAACAATTCCTCCTCAAACAATCGACTCAATACGTGTGTGTTTGTCCATACCTCAGTTCCAGCGGACTTGATTGAGCTGCGGTGAAGGAATCATTCAATTAATTGATTGATGACGCTGCGCTGCGTGCGCCATTACCGCTTCCAAACTGTTCCAAGCAGAAGCGAAGAATCCAGACTTGTCCTTCAACGAGTCACTCATTCCATTGTCTTTCTGTTGACGATAATTGTGCGGAAACCAACGGTATTGTAGAGGACCGCACTGGGTTAACGTGGTGAATTTCTCTCTGTCCGACGCATGCTTCAACAAACTCCAGGTCGCTTCAAGTTATTGCAATCATCCATTTATTCCAACTTTAACAGCAATATTTGAGACTTTACAAGTAGCTACTGACACATACTGACCAGGCTAAACCAAACAATGGCGCCAACAATAAGCGACATTATAGCATGGTCAACAGAAATTATGACAACCACCGTCACACCCGCTTCCTCATACATACTAAACCAGCGCGCCAATTCTGCTCCATTCATACCTAAGTGACAGTCACGCCCACCTTGACACACCCACCACCGAAGTGTCAACACCTTGTGCTCCTGCCACATCCGTAATTGCTTATTTTGACCATATGGCTCTTACAACAGTGGTTTGGAGAAAACCTTTCATGTCGCTTCATTATCCTAATAGCATCACTTGTTTATGTTTTCTGCGTTTTTGGCACAACTGAATAGAACAGAAGTTTGATGGTCTGGGATCAAATGCTGTTTTCTGCTGCACCACCTAATTACCTGTGACCAGAGGCCTTGTCTTGCTCGTTGTTACGACAACCTGGCGGTGCCCTTTCTGCCCCCTGAGGCAGCGTGTAACCGGGTTAAAGGTCACCGATGCATTCATCATTCCTGCGATGTCCTTGTCGTTCCTGAACGAGGAGTAAACCTCGACTGAAGCTCACTGGTCCTGCATGGCTCTGCAGCGAGGGCCAGTGGTTTGCAGTTGCTGGGATGCGGACCGAAGCAAAGCAAGAGGACATTTTTTTAGTGAGCTGAGGAAAAAATTGCTGAAGGTTATGATAACTGAATGTGTTTTCAGATTGGGCCGGGTTTTATTTTCAACATTACTGTCTGTGCTGCCTTATTTACGTCTTAATAACATGCTTGAACTATGTGAGTTCATAATTTTGTGGTTTACCGTATTTCTGTGCCCATAAGGTGTTGACTTTCTGTGGATGTATTAAATAATCTAAATCATGGTTATTTTACTGCTTGGGTAAAAAAGTACTGCCTAAAATAGGATTAGGGTGGAGTTGCGCTTATTCTGTTATTAGCTATGACTAATATAATAAAACATAAAAATCTGTTGGCTTTTTACAGTTTTCGTGCTTAGTAAATGTTGCATTTAATTTATTTAAAAAGTTACGTTTTAGAGTTGAAACCAGATTCATTCAAGGCTTCATTGTCCAACAGATTTTAGATGCATTGCTATAATCACACAGTTCATGTTGCACATTGTGAAAATATGCTTTCATATGCGCATCAGGATAATTTCTCAGCTATTCTCTTTTACAATAAATTCAGTTTATTCACAACTCATTTGCGTTTAAATGCTTGTTTTCCGACTGTGTTTAACGGCTCTTAAAGTGAGGCATTTGTTGCTACATTTGTCAGAGACTCTCCACTGACCTTGTTGTGTCACATCTGTGGAAACTCATTCCTCTTGCTGAGATGGATCTGGTTCATTGGTTATTTGCAGGGGGAAATTGCTGCCGATGATTTACCGAGCTTGTGTCTGCATATTAGGATCACATCTCTTGAACTCTTGTCAGTTCTTGAAGACAGAATCACAGTAAAGAGTGACGGAGAGAAATTTCCTCTATTTCCTTGCTGGCTATTTGCATATAAACAAGCTCCTTATGCACTGAAAGTAAAGTGGTGACACGAGCTCCACTGGACCACACAAATCACACTGATAAGCATGAACATGTTGTTTATTTTATTCACTTGGGTAGTTTATGTTTTTGCAACACATTAAACCATAAGCTCCATGTTAATTTTAGAGAAAAAATGCCATGAAATGAATATACATATATATGTGCTCCTGGATTGTCTATTTAATGGAAATAATTTACATGCAAACTTAAAAAATTTAAAAATCTTAAAAACACAAACATCTATCTGTAAATCTGAATTGCCAAAATGTGAGGAGTTTTATTTTTCGAGTGAGGTAAAGCTCAGAAACAAAACTCTACCTGTAAAAGAAACAACAAAAATGAAACCCACAGATTGCTGATTGTGCGTTTGTGTCCAACTTTAGTTGTAATTGTATTTTTGTAGCGCTGAAACTGCAGTTTTTGAGTGTTATCCATTGTGTTTTATAGATTCTTGCCTTCACACCAGATTTGGATCACTCTACTACATCAAAAACCAGCAAGAAAATCAAAGTATCTTTGCAGGTTCTTGGCAAAATCTAATGGGGCACAGTGGACTACCAATTGTATGTAATTAAAAATGATACATCAAAGCTTTTTAAGCATGCATAGACCTGTGTTTTGAGGTTGTGGAGGTTTATTGCAATGGTAGCTTATTGAGGTATTGACAAAATTTTGAGGCCACAAAATCACTAAAACCTGCAAATACTTAAAACCTCCTGAAAAAAATCCTGTAAATACCTATTTTAACAGTTCATACCCCAAATATGTCTTAATATACATTACAGTTCACAGTGGAATCAATATATTGGCTAAAGTCTGCAGTTTTTTTTTTTTTTTTATTATTATGCTTCTCCTGCACTGGCTGCTTTTCAAACGCCAACCAATATTGTGTCAAGTAGCGTTGTGGGTTAATATCTCAGTTTCCAAAGCTGCATTTTCTTTCAAATATTTTAGATAAACTCTACAAAGAAATGTGTGAATAGAAGTTATTTTGCATAAAAAGTTTGGAGTTGCGTTCCAGAGAAAAATCTGTGAATAAATATGGCCACCAGGTGGCGTGAGTAAAGCTATACGCTGATATGTGTAAGGAAGAGAAGATGGCGGTTGGTCTTTTTCCACACTTATAAGAAGTGAGTGTTGGTTGATTATTTTTTCTTTTTCAAATTTCTCGTTTGAAGATGGTTACCAAGTAAGATTTCTGTAATTTAGTGAGTTTATTATCATTGTTTTCTTTAAACACACAATGGTGAACTTAAGTTGTACTTTTTTTTCCAAATTTCCCAAAATTTGAGATTTTTCTAATTTGAAATTAGGGAGCATGTCTTGGTAAATATTGTTT